>NC_054387.1:70183884-70483884 GCF_017654675.1 Xenopus laevis
TTTTCTCTAAGCAAATTCTCAGTATACATTACAAATGTATTAATAATTAACGTTATTTGTAAATGTAAATTGCTACATAAGACTGTATCTGTCTGTTCCTTTCTATCCTCTGACCTGGTGGTTCTGACTTTTGAAGTCATTATCCAGAAAGCTCCAAATTTACATCTCCCTATATAGACTCCATGTTAATTAAATAATTCAAAAATTTTGAACTGTATTTCCTTTTTCCCTGTAATAACAAAACAGTACTTTATATTCCATCCCAAGATATTATCAATCCATGTTGGTAGCAAAATAATCCTATTGGGTTTACATAATATTTAAATAATTTTTAGCAGATTTAAGTTACAGGTATGGGACCTGAAATCCAGAATGCTCGGGACCTGGGGTATTGCAGATAATGGATCTTTCTGTTATTTGGATCTTCTTACCTTAAGTCTACAAAAAAAATCATGTAAACATTAAATAAACCCAATAGGCTGGTTTTGCTTCCAGTAAGGATTAATTATATCTTAGTGTGGATCAAGTACTGTTTTATTATTACAGAGAAATAGGCAAACAGTTTTAAAAATTCCGGTTATTTGGATAAAATGGAGTCTATGGGAGATGTCCTTTCCATAATTCTGAGCTTTCTAGATAATAGGTTTCCAGATAATGGATCCCATACCTGTATAGAAAACAAATGACAGAAAGACCCTTTATCCAGAATGCCTCATATCCCAAGCAATCCGGATACTGCTACAAATATCTTTAAACCCCCCAGAAAATGTTTCATAAATGCATATTGTAAAAGTGCTTAGCATTACCTTTCTTCATCAGGCAACATTTTATTTTGGGGTTTAAAAATAGTTAGTCTAAAAATATCATTCTGCCGTTTGGATGTTTGAGTCAATGAGCAATATTTCTCTCAAAGAATGGTGACGTCTGACAACATGCTTTAATAAATGTGTGTGTGTGTTGTGGGTAGGATGATGCTTGCTTGATCCTGTTACCATGTTAGCTGATCACTTAGAGGCCAAGCAAGCTGTACTCAGCCTAAAAGCTTTATTATATCACTTCTGCTCAATTCATTGCAACCAGGCAGTTATGCAACCGAGTGCACTAAATCCCATTACACTAGTTTGAAAGCTTGTTTCCCATTTTCTATGTATTAACAGGAGAAAAGTGGAATTTCAGTTTCTTTTTTTAGGCTTTTCATTTGCAATGAAAAGAAAAGAAATGTATTATTATTATACATTATTTTTAGCACTCTAGATAGTCTGTAAATGAAGATAAGTGGCATAGGGATGTGTCATAAACAATGAAAGCACTGTGGCTTTTTCAGGTTAGATGTACAGTATATAATAATAATAAGCCATACATTTGTTCAAGGTATTTGTGTAGTAATAACAAAAGGTTGTACAGGTGTGGGGCCTGTTATCCAGAATGCTCGGGACCTGGGGTTTTCATGATAAGGGATATTTCTGTAAGTTGGATCTTCATACCTTAAGTCTACTAAAATAAGATTTTATAATAATAACATAATATTTTTTTTTAATAATTAATTAAACCCTGTAGGGTTGTTTTGCCTTCAATGAGGATTAATTATATCTTGTTTGGCTCAAGTACAAGGTACTTTTTTATTATTACAGCCAATAAGGAAATTATTTTTATAAATTTGGATTTGGATAAAATGGAATGTATTGGAGATACCTTCCTGTAATTCTGAGCTTTCTGGATAACAGTAACATATAAACACAGACTAATCAGATGTATTTATTGAAATAATGTGAAATATCACATAGCAAAAGAATAACAAAAAGGTGGTATAAAGGTGATAACTTATTGGCTATGTATGTCTTCCCTGTGCTGACCATGACTTTTTGCTGGCAACAACACAGAAGCAGTAAATATAGGAAATCAGAGTTATATTTCTAAGTACTGGGGCAGTTGACTTCCTTTGCAAAAGGTGAGTTTCATAGTGGAGTGAAATGCAAGCTACCCGGGAGCTGTATGATGAAGCCCCTAAGAGATCTGGATAAATATCAGTCGCCACCATTAATAGCTCACTAATTAGAAACTTTCTTTTTTAGAATATAAATGTATTCTATATTGGAAAAAAATCCCTTCCCATTTCAAAGTGAATCGCACAGCATGAGCAAGATGACATCCAATGGCATGGTCACATGGCAGAGAAATAATGGCACGGTGTCTGACAAATAAGAGGAAAGATTCACGGTATTAAGGACACAGAAGCACTTGAAGCATCATGATAATGTTAATAAACCAAATGTCATTGCCATCATTTTGTACACTTTAAAAGGGTTACACGGGTTATGGGAGAAATTGCGACATGCTTACATTTAACGATTCCAGATGATGTGCACTTCGCTGTGCTCTATAGTTCTGTCATTCAATTTTGTTTGTCTCTTACCCTTAATTTCAGTGTTAATATGTGCCACAGCTTACACTATTACAGGAAGAAATGTCCTTATTGTGTCTCATTACATTGTGTTCCATTATTATAGACCCTTTACTGTCTTAAAGGTGTGCGTAAAGCTGTCAAAACAATAATATTTTATATTTAATTTGATGTACATATTTTAAAGGGTACATTGCTCCACTGCATTCTCCACCATGTTATCTTGGGGTAAACATGATGTCAGCAACCATAGAACTGATTCTTAAAGCAACATTTCACAATGACATATTTTTCCAAGTCCGAAACTCTAGCGGTTTGATGCAAACATATTGCCATACTTGCTCTCTTTACACTTGACTCTCTTTTCTTGCTTTCATAAAGCCAAAGTAATTAAATATTATTTCTCATAATTCTAAAACACTTAACCTTCTGAAGTTTGATTACAATGTAATATTAGCAGGCAAAAAATGCCACAGTAATCCACACAGCAAGACCCTATTTTATGCTTTTCAATGGGCCACAAAAATGGTGTTAAATTGGGGGGATTGCATTATGCATTATATAGTAGTGGGACCACAAAAACAGTGTAATACCTAAGATCTGGTTATGTAAAATTGAGGTTTCACTATTTGTTAGACAACAGTACAAAGACTGTACAGCTCGTAAGGATGATTTCTATTGGAGAATTCTACTGTATCATCTACTTTGGAGAGCAAGGGGATGAAAAGCCAATTCACCAGTAAGAACTCTACTGACCAAAAAGTTCATTATAGATGCAGGAGAATTTACTAGTGAGAATGCTGTTAACCTGTCAGGCATCTTATTGCTATCTTACATACAGAGATATCGTCTTCATTTTATTACACTGGAATTAGACATGGGGATAAAGAACAGACTGGTTTAGTGCTGGGAAACTGTGCTTAATGTTTCCCACTCTACTTGCAGGAAAAAAGAACAGGGAGACAGATTTACACTGATCAGCTGGGATGCTCATTGGAGGATTATTTTGCATTTAAATAAGGCAGAAGGCCTAGAGAACGGGGGTTTATAGAGCAGTATTGCTTTTAGAATACAACCCTGCTCCCATCATGCTTTAACCCTTAATAATATCCCTTAATAATATGTTGAATCATGAGTTTTATGCTAAAAAGTAGTCAGAATCAAAAAGCCCCATGTGATATAGGATTAACAGGGAATTGGTAAATTTATTAGTGTGGCTCAGTGGCAAAATCAGACGTCAAAGTATTTCCATTTTGATTACACAGTTTTGCACCCAAGACCCCTGTGCCTGTGCCAAAAATAATTCCTTTCCATGATGTAAATTATCCATGTCTGTTGATCCTTTGCTCGTCAGATAAATGCGGCAAAATATGAAAACCAGAGTGCAATTCTTTTAAACAAAACTTTTTCATGAAAAAATATGTTTGTCGTTTTTGACTTCAGCTAAAATCTTTTTTATACTTGGAAGGCTGTAAATAATTATATCATACGCGAACTTCTAGGATAAAGTCAGCCTATTAATGTGCTTCGATAGATTGATCCAGCGCAAGCCTCTCTAGTATATGTACATTATTCAAAGCCGGATACATCTGTAAATCCCAAAAGCTTTCCCATATGTTTATTTCAATTTCTGCCTAATGTGCACAACAGTCCTAATTCAGATATCCACAGCGAACAGCTTTGGCTTTCTTGCAGGTCTGTGCTCCACAGCTGGTGGGGTCCTAGAGGAATGGAACCCATGTCAGTGAACTAAAGAACTTAAACTTTCTACTCATTTTCTTTTACTTTTTAACAAAGTATTGTATAATAACAGGGATTTGTCTTCTGGATTAACTGGAAAATACACTTCTTCCAATATGTCATAATGCTTAGCAGGATGCATAATGGATAGGCAGGCACTGCAAAGCCCCAATTTTACATTTATCAGTAGAGTTGGATATTCTTAAAGTAAAATGAGCGACAATGTAAATTAAGGGAAATGTGGAATGAATGCTAGGCTAGTTGGCCTTAAAAATGAAATATAATATCAATGTGGGGAAATAGTTACCTTACCCTCAAAGGGGATTTAAACCTTTTGTAAAAGATTTTAAGACCTACAGGGCAGGGACCTCCTTTGTCTTTGTATTATATACCTTCAGTAAAACTAAATCTTTTGCTCCACTAGTTCTCCAATGATAGCATCCCATGCTTAATTATTGCTGTAAGGTGCTGTGGCCCCTTTTCACTTTTCATCCTCATCCTCCGATTCACATTGCATCCTCTTATGCTAATGTCGAAAGCCAAACCCCAAACTCACATACATTCCCAGATAGTCAGACTGTGTGGTCAAAATCAACAAAACTTTTTGTTCCTTAATTTTCCTCTTTAAGTAATTGTGTGCATCCTATAGTCCAAACTGACCCTGCCAATATGTACGATGTGTCTGTCTTCCTTTTAATGGACGAATAAAGTTTTGACCTTTTAAAATGTTTGTTAGCTTTTCATGCTTGCTTTCATGGTGGCCATAGATGCACAAATAATATCGTACTAAACAAATTTTCTTACGATATTTGGTGCATGTATGATGGGAAAAGAGCTGACCGATATCGGCAGAAGACTTGGATATCGGTCGGCTCTTTGATTGGGCTGGATGGAATATTTTGATTGGGAGTTCTATGGCCACCTAAACTCTTTTTTACATCTGAATGTGGTTCACGGGTAAAAAACAATGGGGACCCCCACCATAAAGGATTTAGTTGAAATGTGGACTTTCAATGGTTTACCTACTGTGCTTGCCTCACATTTTAGATTTAATTTTTAAGTCCATAATAGCTTCATTTTACCCTTTTTACATTTAAAGGAGAATGAAAGCTATAATTATTTAGCAAAATCTGTTTTATTACCCATAATTCAGTGGTTTTCTCATAATTCCAGCATAACTGCATTGCAACCAGGGGGATGGTAACTCCATGGTTACATGTGGAAGTGCAAGAGTGTGTTAAGTACCTTAATGGATGTGCTCTCAATTTTGTCCATTTTAGAGCACCCACACTTGTTGTTGAATTCTTAAATGACCCCTATTCAGTAAAAATAATGCATGTCTGGGCTTGGACTTCAGGGCCACTGGGAGCCAAACACTACATTCTGCAAATGATCCCTACATATTGTCTCTGCAGGATTAAAAAAAAAAAAACAGAGAACACAATGCAGCAGCATAATGTGTTTTACTAGGGCAGTTACACAGCAACTTTTCAGATACAGTTTTGTTGCTTCATACCTTTACTCATCCTTCAAGAAATTAAAGTTTATTTAGGGCAGAGATTCCCTCATTTAAACAAGGCATTGCTCCATTCTCAGCTGGACCAAATGCTGCCTCTGTTTTGAGATCGTCATTTCATTTTCTACCTTAGGATTCATGAAAAATGCAGCACCTTTTCAGCACCAGCCAAGGGAATAATTAAGAGAAATCAATGGGAGTCATGCATCCCATCTTGTTGCACCTAGCATGTAAAAACTCACAAGGAACGCGGCCTGCAAATAATTCATAAAGAAATTGACTGTGTGTCCGGGGGCTTCTGGACTCAAGCAGAGAGAATGTTCAACTTGTCAGCATGCAAGAGACTCCACTTCTTTCAGTCACTGGTGCTTTTGCTTGGCCGGCAAATGACAGTGATCCTGATTAGCCCGCTGCTGACATATGGTGACTGCTAAACTGCAACTGAGATCGGTAATTAATTTCTGAAAAGTCTTTTACTTTTTTGTTTTGTATTTGCCATTCACAGTGTTTATTTATTTTTTATTTCGACTAACGAAGGGAAAAGTCCTAAAAAGAAAATAAGCAGCAGCTTTAGAAAACACAATCCCTTACAGTGCAATTCTATGTCAATTAATGTTGAGATTATTTTTCAAAATTAATTGTCACTGTTCTGTATCTTTCATTCTGTTCCAGCAATGTCACAAGCTGTCAGCCCTTTTCATGTTAGGCTTGATTTTCTGCTGCCTCATCTTTTCTTCCAAGTGTCTTTTTTATTTTTTTGTAAAGAAAAATTCAAAGCTACTCAGTTACAGTCACACAAAACAGTTTATTAGTTATGATGTTTCAAAACCTAACAGGCATTTCCTAGATCAGTTTTGAAATGAACATTATAATACATATATATATATTTATATATACATATTGCTTCCCTCTGAGGAGCACCGGAACTGATCAATTGAGGGTGAGTGCCGGTGAATCATATGACTATATATATATATATATATATATATATATATATATATATTTTAGTCCTCCTATGGGGAAATTTAAGGTATCAGAGGGCAGGGCCAGAACAAGAACTAGGGGTAGGCACCACAGGAAAGCGCCTCAGGCATATCTAGTGGGAGCAAATGAGTGTGACAGGGGAAGTGAGTGATAACAAGTGACAGAATAGAGTGTGGGCCAAGTGGCATCTGGTTGGTGGGTCATTTGAGTGAGTGAACGGGTGAGGGGCTTTAAGACAAGGCACTGGGCCAGGAAGCATTAACTTGGGCTAATACTGGGCTAATTGGCTTGGCTCTGATCAGGAAGCACAGAGCAAAAGTCTCATTGGTGCACTCCAACAGCCACTTTAAGAAATGTATGTCAGTATGCTGCATTTTTATTTCCAGGTCATTGTCTTTTTACAACAGTATAACAGTTGTTTGCATAAGCCATAACAGTGTTGTAATGTTTAGAAATCAAGCTGTATGGGCTCTGTTTCTGTCAGTCCTTGAGATCACAAACCCCACCACCCATTAAATTGTAAGAGATAATACTTTCTGTTTCAATATATATATATATATATATATATATATATATATATATATATATATATATATATATATATATATATATATATATATATATATATATATATATATATATAGTGAATAAAGTACCCCCTTTTGTAAAATATAAGGATATTATAAGTTACCGAGGAGTTTCATGACCATATAAAAACACGAGGCCGAAGGCCGAGTGTTTTTATACAGGTCATGGAACTCCGAGGTAACTTCTAATATCCTCATATTTTACAACTGGGGGTACTTTATTTATTATAATACACCAATTTCAATGAGTCATGTGACAGAAATGACATCAGAACTCACCGTTTATAACTGATGACATCAGAACTCACCGTTTATAAGGATATAATTTACAGGATATTCATGGCTTTTGTGTATTATATATATATATATATATATATTCATATCCTAGGCTAAAAAAACATACAATAATTAAAAATGGTAGCGTTCACTATGTAATAAATGAATTTGGAGAACGTATTTTTTTTCTAATGGGACACTAAACCCTACTGTACCGCATTGCTATACCACACTCTGTTCAGTTGTTGATTGACTACAGATCCCAGGATACTATCAACTATCAAAAAACTACCAATATATTATCAAGGTTATGGAATGCTGGGAGCTGTAGTCCAGCAACATCAGGGTTGTATTCGTTAACTAATATTGCTGAGTAAAACTTTTACCAGCCCTCCAGGACTCGTGGCTGCCTGACAATCCAGAATAAACCTCCAATAAGAATCCCAGTTGATCTGTATAAATCTGCCTACATGTTCTTTGTTCCTGTAACTGGAGTTGGAAGCTTTAAACCAGGGGTGCCTAAAAGGTAGATCAGGATCTACCAGTAGACCTTTAGTTGGTGATCAGTAGATCTCAAGACACTGTCCACAAACAGCTTGTCTATATCACCCTCCTATTTCATGCTTTTCATTCAGATAGCTATTATGTTAAAGTTGCATTAAAAATAGTTGTTTGTTTAATATAGCAATATACATTTTCCCATTAATCAGTAGTTAAGTAATGTTTTTTGTAGACTATAATGCTAACAATGATTTTATGGATGTAGATCATTATAGGACAACATCACTAAAAGTAGACCTCACATTAGTAAAGTATGGGCACTCCTGCTTTAAAGGAGAATTCAACCTGTTCTGAAAAAAACCCTAGCCCCCACCCCAGGTAGAACCCCTCCCTCCTCCCCCAGGCTAACTACCCCCCCAGGGAGATGCCCCATACTCCATAATTACCCCTCACCACAGATTCTTCCAGCAAAGTTCCACGTGTCCATCTTCTGTGTCCTCTGTAAGCTGACTGCGAGATCGGTATTTCTGCGCATGACAGTTGGAGCAGTTTGCCGGTTTGCAAAAACTGCGCATGCGCGGAATTACACAGAAATTGCCAATCTCTCAGTCATCTTACAGAGAAAATGGAGGCGTGGAACTTCGCTGGAAGAATCTACGGCGAGGGGTAAGTATGGAGTATTGGGCATTTCCCCGGGGGGGGGGGAGTAGTTAGCCTGGGGGGGAGGAGGGGGAGGTCTACCTGGGGTAGGGGGTAGGGGTTTTATTCCCCACAGGTTGATTTCACCTTTAAGCATAGTTTCCTAGCGTGAACCAGTATGTCCTTTCTCCCCATGTCTGATTCCAGTGTACTACAGGTATGAGCCATTACCCTGAAACGCATTATCCATAAAGCTCCAAATTACGGAATTGCTGTCTCCCATAGAATCCATTTTATCCAAATACAATCTTTTAAAAAATGATTTCCTTTTTCTCTGTAATAATAAAACAGTACCTTGTACTTGATCCAAACAAAGATATAATTAATCCTTATTACAACCAAAACCAGTCTTTTGGGTTTATTTAATGTTTACATTATTTTCTAGTCTTAAGGTATGAAGATCCAAATTATGGAAAGATCCATTATCCAAAAACCCCAGGTCCCGAGCATTCTGGATAATGGATCCTATACTTGTATAATAAAGTCAAAGTGACATAATTATTACCGTATGTAAGATAACAGCAAGATTCCTGACATAATAGTGCAGGTAATCTGCATTCTCATTGGTGAATTCTCTTCTTCAATGATGTTTTCGGCCAGTAGAATGGTGAATTGTTTTCCATGTGTAATTGAGTTTTTTGTCAACTTAAAATGGTTGTTCACATTTAAATTAACTTTTAGTATGTTGTAGAGCAGTGATCCCCAACCAGTAGCTCGTGAGAAATATGTTACTCTCCAACCCCTTGGATGTTGCTCCCAGTGGCCTCAAAGCAGGTGCTTATTTTTAAATTCCAGGCTTGGAGGCAAGTTTTAGTTGCATAAAATCCAGGTGTACTGCCAAACAGAGCCTCAATGTAGGTTACCAGTCCACATAGGGGCTACTAAATGGGCAATCACAGACCTTATTTGGCACCCCAGGAACATTTACGCCTGGTGTTGCGATGGCTGCAAAGCCGTTGCTGGCGAATTTTCACTGGTTAGGGAATTTGCCCCTTGGTCTTCAGTATAATGAAGAAATTAAATGAATGGGTAAGGGCATGTTTATTGTGGTAAACGTAGCATTTTGATTTCATGGTGTCCATAGTCCTTTAAGCAACACTGCAACATTTTGTTCAAATTTCAGACGAGGCAACACACCTTTAATGTGTATTCATAACAATTGCAGGTCTCTTAAAACTCTATAACCCAGAGACTGAACTTTATATTTCTTTTAGATCTGGTAAGCATGAACATACAGTAGATGCCGACAAGGTTAATACTGGTAACATTTTCCATTGTGCCCATATGACCCAGGCATGTGATTCCTTGGCCACTAAATAATGAACATTTATGAGGTCATACATATCAACAGGATATTTAATAGAATGACCAAGTGCTGGGAAATTGTATAAAGATCTCTTAGAATTTAATGTCAAACCAAGTCCTTTTGCCATCACTCAGAATTGGTCAAGCATTTACAGACACCGGAATGTAAAACAAACGTTGAGTTTAAAGACAAGCAATGACATTTTCCTCTTGTATACAGTTATTGTAACATTTTAATGCTCTACATCAGTGCTGTCCAACTGGCGGCCCCCGCGACTCCCCCTTGTGTGGCCCCCACATGAAAGTCTGCCTGCTGTGACTGCTTACCTTTTGTAAGATTTAAAAGGTATCAACACTGAGATTAACTGGCCCCTGCATTGTTTAAACCTCAAATTCAGACTGTAAAAACCCTGAATTGTTCACACCTGTAATCCCCCTGCACTGTTCATACACAGAACACCTCTATTGTTCACACCTCTAAAGACTCAGACCCAGACAGAAAGTCCCCACATTGTTCACCTGTTCACACTCATATAAACTGCTGGAAGGGCACCAGCATCGTTTCACTGTATGTATCAGAGTATGGACTGTTGGAGTGGAGTGGTCCTGATAGGTTTCTCTGACTCCTGCTCTATTCTGCCTTCTCTACACTCCCTGTGTGTGCAATAATCTGCCTTCCCTATGCTCCCTGTGTGTGCCATACTCTGCCTGCCCTATTCTCCCTGTGTGTGACATACTCTGACTGCCCAAAGCTCCCTTCGTATCCCATACCCTGCCTGCCCTATGCTCCTTGTGTGTGCCATACTCTGCCTGTCCTATGCTCCCTGTGTGTGTCATACCCTGCCTGCCCTATGATCCTTGTGTGCCATACTCTGCCTGCCCTATACTCTCTGTGTGTGTCATATTCTACTTGCCCTTCGCTCCCTGTGTGTGCCATACTCTGCCTGCCCTATACTCTGTGTGTGTGTCATATTCTACTTGCCCTTAGCTCCCTGTTTGTGCCATACTCTGCCTGCCGTATGCTGCCTGTGTCAAACATAGTGGTGGATCTGCTATACAATGGGCATCTTCCATATCCTATTGTTTAAAGAATTTCCTTCTTAGTTGAAGAATTAATGCTATTTTACAGGTATATCCTTCTAAATATCGTCTAAATGTCTAATATAATATATTGACATCTTGTTTGGTGTTTCCATTATTTAGTCTACTTGTTTACATATAATCCCCTTCAGGACTAGAAAACTGAACTGCAGATCAGAATGCAATAAAGAGATAGTCGCTCCCACTAGAAGCACTGAATGAACAATTTTTAACTCTATGCACATCCTGCATGAAACCCAGCACAGTCTAGTATCAATCAATTTTTGGGATAAATGATAGGGAAAATATACTTAGAAAGACATATCTGACTTTCTAATAGTTAACAGAGTTGCCCACATTAAGAACTTATTTTCTGAGAAATTAGATGAAACAAGAGAGCAAAAAAAGGATGATAATAAGCTCCATTTTGTTAGTTGTCAGGAAACATTATTCAGTGTTACTCAATGACCTGTGAAGAAGGTTGGCTGTGCTACACAATAGATCAGACCCAATTATTTCTGTGGAGCTTATACTTTTTCTAGCAATGGCAAACTGTCCCATAGCAACCCTAATATCAGTTTTCTCCAGCTAGTTAATTATTGCCATACCTGTATTAAAATGTGAATAGAACTGAAAAAAGAACTTGAATAAAAACTTACACTATAGGTCATTATGCCATAGGAAACAGGTTATAAAATTTTAGAATAAATGTTTAGAACAGCCTGTGTATTCCTTGGTGTCTGACTTAATTAACTGACAAATACAGCAGAGGTGCGCAGGGTTTACACAGAAATTCACTCAGAACAGTCTTGAAGAGTTTGAAGTTAAATACAAAAAGAGTCTAACCTTCTCACTTCCTGTGGACTCTTCAAAAATAGATTGGCATTATAAGAAAATAATCACCATAACAAGGCTGACTTGTTTTTACCAAACCGGTTTGGGGTTATCGTTGTTTTCTTGATGCAGTTTTAGTTTATGGTGCTGGATAGTTTATAAACCACTTTTTAATAGCAATGTGAAACATGGGATTTATTACTCTAAATATTTGCCCTTGATTTTTATTACCATAATGTGAAGCACCATGCCTTAAGTCTACTTTATTATACAAAAACATTTTGTTTATAGCCCTGCTATTCTCACTTTGCTTAGTGATGGGTATGTCCAGGCATCTCAAGTAGTGAGCACCTACTACTTATGGATTTTCATTTTTTAAGCTATTAAGAACATTTAAACTGTCTTTACTGCCATATGGCAGGGCCCCATTGCATTCTGCATCTGCCACCACTCCCTAACTTGTGAATTTGAATGCCGTGCAAGTTAGGAGGCAGGTGAGGACAGTAGGGGAGACTCTTCCATGGTTTCTCCTGCCTGCCCTTCATGAATACAGCACTGTCACATGCAGGACTGTATTTATTGGAGCAGCCACAGGTCTCAGCAGTTATTTTTCAAAGCAGGAAGGTAGTGTGTAAAGTACAAAAAAAAAGATTGTGCCCATTTTTTGCACTTTGCACCCTAACTTCCTTGTCATAAATTACCCCCACTGTCTTAGAAAAAATAAATAAAAGGAAGGACACATTGGCAGTAGCATTTTTGGATGAAAGTACCTTAATTATTTGTTTTAATAAGCACTCTCCATTTCGTTTAATTTACAGCACCCTCCCTTGTGGGTATGGTCATAAATGACTCCTTGTAAATTTTTGTATGTTGCATTTCATCCTACAAATGTAAATGTTCTTACTTTGAGGACTGTATAGACTGTTTATTTAGTTTGTCTAATCTAGTATTTGAGGTCAGAATTGGTTTATTTCACTATCTCCTTCTCTGTGTTTCTTAGTAGGAAGATACTTATAGAGAACCAAGTGTAAAATCAGCTTTGCAGTCAGTAATTGCGATTGTAGATTGAGATATGATCTCTCCTTTTAGGTGATTTTGTAAGATATTTGACAACTGTATTATTTCATCTTAGAATATCAATAGGAATAGAATGGTCCAGTCCAGATAGAGCTGCATATTAAAATAAGCATAGCACAAAGTATTAGATCGTTATCGGGATGTCAGTAAACTGGAATAATTTGGATTGGCAAATCAAAGTGAGTTCCAATTTCTCTGCCAGCAGTAAGTGCAGTTTGAGTAATCTCCTTTCACTTAACAATAATTTCTGTTTTGTTTTCCGAAAATGGACACGCATCAGGAGAACTGTGCAACAGTGGAGACATTCAAATCTATGCAAATAGGGATTCATCATATGAAATAGAGAGCTCTGCTTGCAAGCTAGTAGAGGACTTACAACTTAATGGCACGTCCCCTGTTTTTTACACGTGTAAATTCTTCTATGGTTTCTGAGAACATCACTAATTTTCTAGGATGGACCTACATAGAGTGTTAATTCATTTGGAAAGAAATTGAATATTAAAACATCCAGAAGCATCAGCTAGAACAAAAGAAATGAGACAGAATTGTATTTATTTATTAAATATGTTATTCTGTATTGACAATGGCTACGGATATATTTGACTATACCCGTTTTATTTCCACCACAATAAGCAAAGACTTCATTTTTATTCTGTTCAAATTTCTTTGCAGTACAAAACTCTTTTAAACTCTTGATTCGTGCAAGAGCCAAACTGACTTCAGAAATGAAGAGCAGTATATTTTTTTAAGGCCTTGGAAAAGCCTTTCCTCTGATCCTTGTAATACCAATGGTGACATCAAGGAGGTCAAGTAAATAAATATTTATGCCTCACCAGTTCAAAATAATAAAATTCCAATGTGTGCAATTCTGCTTGTTGAACATATGTTTGAGACACAGCTAAGCCATCTGGCTCAGTGTCAAGCATTTACACCAACTGCAGTCTTACAGTACCTGACAGCAGAAAAGCTTTATTCCCTTGGTGTCTGGGCACAAATGGAGAAATATTATTGAAATGATTATCTGCATCAGGACTCAGATTTGGTTTGACATTTAGCTGGCGCTGTTTAATCCAGAGGGTTGTCTGAATGAATGAAGAGAGGGCTTCCTCAAGAAGAGGCAGCAAACAGCCAGCAATAGCCATATGATTAATGAGACTGAAAGGCTGGGTGGACCCTTCCCACCTTCTCCCAGACCTCAGTGCCAACAAATGCATAGGAAATTAGTCTCCCAGTTTTGGCAGGAAAATGTTTATCATCTCCAAGATGATCTAACAAATCGCTACACTGCTCCAAGCTTCTCTGAAGCATTTCAGCAGAATCGTAATAATCCTGTTAGTATTCTATACAGTTGTTCTAGTTGATCTAAGGGAGTGGCGTTTCCTTATTCCAAATATCACATTTGAAAGTTTATTCTTAAAACCGTTTGACATTCAGCCAAGTTTGCATGGAGAAATGTTTTACATTTTTCATATATAATATATTTGCCCTTCCGTTCTATATGCAGCATATTGCCTCAGTATCAAAGAGATAACAGAAGGAATGCAAAAGATGACCAAATGTGTCCGTCTTCAGGTTGTTGTAATGCTTTTGCAGCTAACATGTAACATTTACCATAATACAGCAATGGTAAAAGTCGCCAGTATTTATGTTGAGTGTACATCGTCATCAAAATATTGTTGTAATATTGCCAAAAAGCTCTGTGGCAAGTGAGCTAGAAATGGTGTTACTAGTTACTGTTACAGAGTGTGCAGACAATAACAGCAATATTCAAGACAATAACAGTGCGTTTTTATCTGTCATTTGTTGTAGCTAATTTTTCATTTTTGAATACAAACATATTTATTGCATTGTATTATTAGGGCATAGATACTTACCTGTACTGAGTTCAGAAGTAGAACAGAAAGCATAAAATAAAGTGTGATCTTTTATTAACATATAATAATTGCCCAAATTTGAACAGGCCCCCATCTGTCATGCTTGCCAGCCATTCCTCAAGAATAAAATTCCCTTCTGACTTAATTGTCATATAACATATTTCCTTGGATAAAGCTGTTACCTTTTCTTAAATTAAATTATCACTTCATTAATGGAATCTAGAACCACAATTTTACCTTACCTTAAAAAGTGCTGTTGGGTAAAATATTTGGGGATGGGGGATTTATTATTATTGTTATTACAACTAATTACAACTGTCAACTTATTTTTTTTTAAAATTTGATTGCGTTCTTACGTGTGCTCATGTTTTTTTTTTCTAATTACATGCATTTGTTCCCGTATTATATTTAATACTGTTTTTGTTTCTTAAAATGATCAGGGTAATAATTCTGGGATTTATAAACAACTGCAAAAAAGTGCATGATTTAAAAAAAAGAAAAAAAGCTTGAGTGTGATTAAAAACACACTCGTTTTTCTTTAAAACAAATTATCCAACCCTGGTGGTTGATTAATAATGCATCAGTCCCTAAGTGTTAACTATATAACCTTTCAAGCACTTCCTCTCCTAAGGGAACCTGCTCAGTCTTGGCAATTGCCCAAAAATATTCCGCTCCCTTTATTAATTTAGTTGCCATTCTCTGGACTTAAGTTTTTAACTGGTGCTCAAAATAGCACTACATACTTAACATTCAGTTTTTGCAAACTGTAAAACATCAAAAAATCATTCAATGGTACTTA
Organism: Xenopus laevis; assembly: GCF_017654675.1. Lineage (NCBI taxonomy): Eukaryota > Metazoa > Chordata > Amphibia > Anura > Pipidae > Xenopus > Xenopus laevis. The sequence goes on from NC_054387.1 coordinate 70,199,558, forward strand.
TGCGAGATTGTAGGATTATAATGCTCCTCTACTATATAAGGCCAGCGTTACAAACAATATCTTCTGTACTATATGCTGTATTATATGCTGGCTGCATTGTCATAATTAATGTGAGAGACTGATTTACTAAAATTAAAATTTACAAATTTTGAAAAGGCTTGAATGAAGTTTTTTTCATTCAAGCATATTTAAACTACAGCATATTGGAATTGGAAAATCTTGCACACAAAAAAACTTGATTGTGCTATAATTGCATTCTACATTTGTTTTTTAAAAAAAAAAACAAATGTATTAATTTATTATTTTTTAAAAAAAAAGTAGATTGAATTTTGAGTACACCTTCCATTGACTTCTACAGAGTTTATCATCTTCATCAGCCCCCTGCAGTATGATCTATTTTACTGCTTGTTGCAAGAGCCAAACTTGTGGTGGGAGGGGATTAAAAGTGGTTTTTATAAAAGGCATAAAAGGCAGCCCAGCTATGAAAGTATGAGCTAAAATATGGATAAAATAAAATCTTGTGATCTCTCATGAAAATGTAACTGCTATAAAGTATTTCTCTTTCTTAGCAGTTCTTGTTCTCAGAGAATTTTCTCACGCGTTCCCCTTTTTAACATCAGAGAGTGAGGCAGAGAATTTCCATAATGTGGAAATATAAGTGCTCTGGATCACGAGTTTTCAGATAATTGCACCTAAATAACAGACATCTGACAAAAAAGGTATCCATAAAATAAACTCAATGTATTTTAATTTGTGGATAATATTTTCAATATTTATACAGTGTCCTAACTTACTGTACATCCCTGAGAGTGTTTTGTATTACTATTTTTGTCATTTTAGAAGCAATCCCCAGAATCACAACTACCTATATCTTCCTTTGTCATTCTTCTTTTTTCTCCATTTTTTTTATTTTTTCATCCTGTTTTTCACACTTTCATTCTGCTTTCCTTCTGCTATCTCCGCTCCATGTTCATCCTTCTTTTTCCACTTTTTTCTGATCCTTAACCTTTTTTCCCTTCCTTTCTTATTCCACTGCCCCTTAGCATTTCTTTTCAGCCATCTTTTTCTCCTATTCTAATCTTGATTGTTCTCTTTCTCTAGACCAGTGATCCCCAACCAGTAGCTCGTGAGCAACATGTTGCTCTCCAACCCCTTCGATGTTGCTCCCAGTGGCCTCAAAGTAGGAGCTTATTTTTGAATTTCAGGCTTGGAGGCAAGTTTTGGTTGCATAAAAACCAGATGTACTGCCAAACAGACCCTCCTAGAGGCTGCAAGTCCACATAGGGGCTACCAATAGTCAATCACAACCCTTATTTGGCACCACCCAGGAACATTTTCCATGCTTGTGTTGCTCCCCAACTCTTTTTAAATCTGAATGTTGCTCATGGGTGAAAAAGGTTGGGGACCCCTGCTCTAGACCATTATGCCCATCCACTTTTAAGCACTTTGATGCCATTCAATTGTATCTCACCCCGTCTCTCTTGATCTCCAACTTCTATCTATGCCAGGCCCATCTTGTTTACATTTCCCCTTATTACTGTTCACTTTTTTTTCTCTCCTCCCCAAGCATCCCTTCTGTTGTGCCCCAGCCATTTTCTGTGTTCTAATGTGCGGTCTCTTTTTTGTTCTCCTTATATAGGGGCAGATTTATAAAGGTTTGAATGGTAAATTCTAATTTGAATTTTCGAGTCGGATTTTTGGTCAAAACTCATAAATTCGAATTGGGAAAAACCCAAACTTGAATTCGAGATTTATCATACCTCGACCCTGGGAACAACTAGAATTCGATAGTACGCCACCTATAACCTGCTGAGTTCACGTAGAAGTCAATGGCAGAGGTCAGTAACCCATTTGAAGATGTTAATAGCCTTCCTCACTTTCAAGTTTTTTTTTGGAGAATTAGATTCATATTTGATCCGAGTTTTCTTGTCAGTAAAATTTTTTTTACGAACATTTTAAATGTTCAAATTTTTTCTAAAATAAGATACTATTCGAGTTTCAAGGTCATTCAAGGTAAAAAAAAACTGTATCACTCGACCTTTGATAAATATGCCCCATAAGGTTTTCCCCAAATGTTCTGCTCTCCATTTCTCTCTGGCCTCCTTGCTCTCTTTGCACATATTGCATTGTCCCTGTTTTCCTAACCTCCATATTCTGCTCTGCTCCTTCACTTTTTGGTCATTTGTCTCCACTTGCTTTTCTGCCTATAATCCCAAGACATACTAAGGCACAAGACACACCAAGACACACGAAGGATTCAAGTTGTACTCATTTCGTCACACTTATTGATGTGCTTGATTTTAGGAAAACCAACATTATAAAGTAATGAAGGGCAGATTAAGGTAATACCATTCAGGAAGAGTTTAGTTGCTTGATGTAAAATTGCATTATCCAGTTGCTCCAGTGATGTCAAAGCAGATACTTTGCTATTTGTGCCTCTTGAAGTTGAGCCCTGAGATAGTAAATGGGAAAGCCATTACATTAAACCCAATTACAGCCCTTTGTTTTAAAAAGATGCTGAAAATTGTAGATTAAAATTGCTGTAATGTAAAACACAGAGTCAAATGTATATTTGCTTGTATGGCTTACCATGTCCCACCATTTAAATACAAATGCCCCATCTACATGCTAAACATATCTACCAAGGTGGTTTAATTTAACATGTTCTATTGTCTTGATTTGTCCAAATGGTCCTTCAAATGTACCCAGAATAAATGCCCCCTTCACCCCTACTCTAAAACTGGTGTGTTGTAATGGCCCAGCCTCTTCTCCAACAAAGAGTGTTGTAAATTTGTTATTCTGGGAATTCCAATATTGCAGATTCCTTGCTGATAAAATACATTAAAACATGTATATTTCTGTCTCTTTTGCTGCTTTACAATTGTATCGCTTCCATGGAAATCTGACTCATAAATCCATGCACATCATAATTAAGACAGAACAGCACATTAATCAAGTAAACAGTTTGCTTAAAGGCAAACGCCATACAGGGTCACTGTGTAATTTCTCATTTTAATGGAAAAATGAAAAAAATCCCTTTCATATCATTTTTACAGCTAAAATAGAAAAAAAGTTTTTTCCGTATTTTTCCGCAGAATAGTTCCCCAAATTGTTTGATTGCCTGTTTGTTTATACTTTAGCATGTTTACAGGCAAAGGCTGATTAGGATGCAAATCTTATTTGAAGTGGGAATCAGGTGAAATACACAGAAGTATTTGCAACTGACAAATTTTAAAAAATGTAGTCTTTCAAATATTCATAAACTTTCAAAAAGTCCACACAACTGAAATGCTACAATATACCACTTACAGGTATAACATTTTAGAATGATGCTTTCCATAAGAAATATGAAATACATTTTAATCTAATAAAGATTCAATTTATTATTGTGTGTAATGTTGCCATAGTTTTTACTCATAGTTCTCTCAAATGAAGGGAATATATTGAAATTAGACTTTTTTTTGCAGGATTAAAATGACGAGTTGGAGGCAAATGTATTATGATGACATAGTTAAACACTTGCCTATAATTCCTAAACCGCATAAATTCCGTATTTTCCTCTATTATGATACAGACAGGCAGACTGAACATTTTTGAAAGAAAATGACCAGCACATGATTAATTGCAAGCTTGCAGAATTTGCTGCTTCAAGAGTAAATCAACTGCTTAGAAGTGCTAACTTGCTAAAATATAAACTAATTTTAGTCTCTGTATATTAAAATATAATCCATCTTCTTCTTCCATTGGGAAAGCTAATTAGAAATTGTGACTGGCACGGAGGATAGAATCTGTACAACACTGGGATTAAGTATACTCGCATAAAAACTGAGCCCAGGAGAAAATAGACAGATTTTTGCATATCACATTAAACATGACATAGTGTCCTGGAAAACAGATTTGCCCAGTGTCATTTCCTTATATATGCAGGTATGGTAATTCATGGAATTACAGTCTTGGCTTTTCTTTAAACATATTTTAATTAAAAGCATTTCGCACAAGACCAGACTAATATCGGCGGATTGCTAAAGCACATAAATTAGCCTAATGTAGCATCCCATTGGTGAAATATTTATATTTAATAGTAATTTAAACTGTTGCCTGCAGAGTTTAATTAATACATATGTTAATGAGGAAGGAAAACAATGACAAATAAGCGGTTCCATTTGGCTGCTTGCTAACCTGAAGACAATACAGGTAGTTTGCCTGGTTCCTAAAACAGAGTGACAATTTTTCCATTTCTATTTTCATAATAAAACTCAACACGACTTCATAAAAATATTCTTTACATATCTGCTAAAAAGCAGAACAATTTAATCAGCAGCTCTATTCTTAAAATGAAAACCATAGAGAGGGATATTTAAAACTTGAAAAATTAAGCATCAAAAATAACAAAATATCTTTATAGTGAATTAATTTTTTGTGTCAATTTTTACATTGTAGGGCACAAAATGGGAAATATAGAGTGAAACCTTGTATTGGCTAATTTAGTAGATTATAAAGTTCAAGATTTTGGGACAGCTAACGTCTCTTCTTCGGCATAGTATGCTGCAACAAGAGAAAATAACCACAGTTCATACACACTAGGGGGCAGATTAATCAAGGGTCGAAGTGAAAATTGTAAGTAAAAAAAATCGAATATAGAGCTATTTTTTGTGTACTTCGACTAGGGAATAGTCCAAATTCGATTTGAAAGTGAAAAAATTAGAATATCGAAATTTATCATGTACTGTCTCTTTAAAACTTCGACTTCAACCATTCGCCATCTAAAACCTGCCGTATTGCTGTTTTAGCCTATGGGGGACCTCCTAGCACCTATTTGGAGTCAATTAATGGATTTTGAAAAATTTAAGTTTTTTTTAAAAAATACTTAAAATCTACGATCTTACTTCAAATATAGCCTATTCACTCGCAAAAAAACCCTCGATTTTTTTAATACATTTCAGTTGGTCTTTTTTTATTTGAATTTTCAAAGTTATGGGAGTTCAAAAAAACTCCCATTACTTCGACATTCTGCCCATAGTTACAAGGGGTGGCAAAAAGCCTCCTCTTCTAACCAGGTTTTAACCCCAAAATTCGGTTCCACTAGTGGAAAGAGCGCTATTGCACTCAATGCAGTAGTGATTCTGACTCCCTTTGACCCACTCCGACGCTGATTTTTAAGCGAGGAGCAAGGGGGTGGCATCTTGCTAACATATAATGGGCTAATTCTGATTTTAGCCCCACCCACAACATTGGGTGGTAAGGAAGAGAGGTAACTGAGCAGAAGGTAAATATGGAAAAAGGACAGAGGAGAGAAGGAGGCAATAAGGGCATAGGTGATTAAAAAGAAGATGATAAAAGAAGGGAAAAACAGAAAAGAAGAACTGAATTAGAGGAGTATTAAAGGAACAGTAACACCAACAAATTAAATAGTAAAATAGTTAATAGTAAAACTGCTGCATTTTCATCAGAAACACTACTATTGTTTATATAAATAAGCTGCTTTGTATCAATGGAGGCAGTCATTCAAAGGAGAAAAGGCTCAAGTTAAACAGCAGATAAGCTCTGTAGAACATAATGTTATCTGTTATCCACTATTTAACCTGTGCCATACAGCCTGTTTTCAATTTCCGCCATTGCTATGGGGAAATGTAACAAAATGTGCAAATGATGCTATCACCTATAGCAACCAACCGACAGAAAGCATTTAGTAGTCACCTGCTTAAAAGCAAACATTTATTGGTTGCTATGGGTTACTGTACCTGTACTAGATTAGTGCCTTTTATTTACATATAGGGCTAAGAATGAAGAGTAAAGCCTAAGAGAGAAGGAAAGTCTGAATTACTGGGGGGTTGCCAATTTGTTAGACAGCCCTAGTGATTATAATAACTTATGTCACACCCAGGCTGGTGCTCTTCCTGTACTGTCCTTGGCTACTTTTCTAGTGATTGCCTAACTACCATCTCATTTCCTAGGGATCACTTATGACTAGTCTTAAAATGTGGGTAATAAAGTAAAATTGGTACTTAGTGGAAAAAAGGCAAATATGGGCACAGCCCAAGCCAGAGGTCAGATCAGACAGAAAAAAAGACAGCGGTACAGAATGAAGTAGAATACTTCCCCAGGTTGGTGCATTTTTCAGCATCAAGGAGCACAGGCCCAGGGTCTAAGGTAAAAGGACACGGAGAATTTGCTCTGCTTTTTCGTCCCAATCTCCGCTCCATGTACCTGCACCAAAGTGAAAGCTGTACTTTTCAGTGTCGATCAACAGATCTGGGGAAGGGAGAACTGCGGGTGTTGTTCAAATTGCCACCCCCAGAAATATCAGTAATCACTGTGGTGTCTTACATATTGCAAAACCCTCCCCATCCCATTCATTAAGCCTTTTTTGTCATGTTATACAGATGAAATCTATGGCAAGAGGTTGCCCTATCATAATATTCTATCCTTGAGTTTAGAACCGGGGATGGGCGAATTTGACCTGTTTCGTTTCGCCAAAAATTTGCCAAGAGCAATGTATAAAGCAAATACTATGCCAGCTTCTATTCATAAATAGACATCATTCCAAAGATTTAGTTCAAGATATGTCTATTTGCATTCTATTTAATGGCACAAAAACTGATTTTTTTTTCCTTTAATAAAATTCAGTGTACACTTTCTGCTGCTAGAATAATAACATCTCACAAAATAATGAAAGCAGAGCTAGCTTACAAGAAATAAGTAAGCCATCAAAGGTGTCCAAAATCCCATTCTTCTCTATTATGGGGAGATAGAGAATTCCCCAGGGGTCAGACTAGCAAGCAACTCACGGAAAGCAAGTATATCTGGCGCTTATCAATCCTCGACAGCAATCGAATGTCCCACGCTGTACACTTAATGCAGTGTTGTGTCTGTCATTCTCTGAAATGTCAAAAAGGAAGTGGAATATACTACAAACACAAAACTCGTTACACAAATAAAAAAATTGCATTGAAAAAATGTTAAGTAAAAAAAAAACAACTAAGGAAAGATTATTACTATTAGATGTGTTCCCTCAAGTGCTATATACAAACTCAAGCTGTTCAGGGTATAAGGGGTAAAGATACAAGGTTTGTGATTGCACTGAGGCTCTGTGAACTAAGGAACCCAATGGGCACATATATAATAATATCACAATAGAAACATTAAAATGTGTGGGGCTAACACTACATTCCTCATGAAGGAGAGATAGTGTATAAAAGGATAAAGAAGATGGCAGTCATCAGGGATATAGTTCATGAGAGGGCAGGGGTGCTTCGCCAATGAGGCAAGTTGAGGCTGTCGCCTCAGGCGGCAGCGCCCCACTAGGTACCAGGGGCAGCAAAAATGCTGCTCCTGGTACTTTAAGAATGAATTTCCGGGGGAGGGGGGGCAGCAGCAACTCCTGTTGCCTCAGGCAGCGGAGGGGCCAGGATCACACCTGTGAGAGGGTCTGAAACAGATTATAACCCCAGGGCCTAAGGGTTTCTAGCTACACATGACACACAGAGAAGGCTTTTAATCATTTGCATCAGTATCTGTTCCAGTGTTTCCTTACCAAATGCATACACACATCCTAGGGCCAATTCTAACATAATCCACTAAACCTACAGTTAAAGGACATGAAAATGTAAAATCATTGGGAGGGGGAGCCACGCTGTAAGCAACCCTAAAGTATTCTACTTTAACTCGTTTTTTTTCCTAAAATGCACTGGCCTGCGAAATTTTTCTTCTCAGCACTACACTACTATAATTTTCCCAGCATCCTCTGCGCTTTCCTGTGTGCAGTACAGCATTCAGCAAAGAACTTCTGAACTGCACTTACACAGGGCGGCATAGATTAGGCTGGGGCACTGGAAGCTTATAGTAGTGAGGAATGAGAGGAGAACTACCCCAGGCAGGTGCAGGTGATGTTCAAGTTATTTAGCTGGTAGGAGATGGGAGTGCCCATTTCTTTTCAATAACTCCCAGATGCCATCATAGGGTGACTAATTTGATTTTAAGTGGTAAATAAATATTCTGAAGCTAAGTTAGAAATGTTTTCTCTGAAGCCAGTTGGTACCTCATTATTATCACCTTCCCTCTGTGTGATCATGTACGACCTTATTGTGTACGGGGAACAATATGCAGTAATAAATACTGGGCACCAGCAGTGCCTCCTGTAAACACAGGGGTGTTTATTAAAAAGGAGATGATAATGCAGCTCCTAATCATTCTCTAATGCAGGAAATCTCTCCTGGGATACATACAGTTCAATAGCAATTCACTGTTATCAATGGCTTTTCTTAGGACTTATTTTCATAATAACAAATAATAAGAATAATAATAACTTTACTTACATAGTGATTTTCTCACAACAGGACACAGAGAGATTTACAATTACAAAACAGCACAAAAAAATTAAAATGACAATGGATACTACAGCACGGGACGGAATCTAATATGGAATGAATGAATAGTGGGGAAATGGCATTGACTGCTTAACAGATGGGTATCCATTAATCAAATGCCTCCTTTCCTAGGTGAGTCTCCAGCCTCAGAGTGATGGGACCTGTCAGATTGGATGGCACAGGCTTGATTGGCTAACGGTATAATCAGTTGATCTCTGACTTCACTGACCTGTGTCAAATGCATGAAGTGTTAATAGAAATTAAAGAAAGATCAAGGACCTGAGTTAGACCAGTATCCAAGCCTATGAGCTGTTAGTGAACATCAGCTTCCCACCAAGAGCAAGAAGGCTGTTAATGTTTTGTGTTGTGCATTTGCAAAAGCTAGACAATCAAAGCTTAAACATTCGTAATTTGCAGATTTCACAGGGCTCGTGCTACATGTTCTTGCCATGAATGATATACATATAATGGGCAATGCTGAGGATGAAGTAATCATCTTTAATAGATCGTGGGTTGAGTTCAGTTTGGACTTTTAATGAAACCCTCTTTCATTATCTAGTTGTGTACAAATACACTAAGCTACTCTATCTCTGAAAATGTTAAACCCTTTAATTAATAGACTGTATTGTTCCCACATTGTGTATCTGACCCCATAGGTGGTACCAGCACAATGGATGGAGGAGGCTGCCTGGAAACCCACAATTGCCACATTTTGGGTGCATGCGTATAAAGTTTTTATAAAAAGCGGAATATAACCAGAACAGTGTCTCAGTTCTCTCTTGGGTTGAATAAACCAGACTTAACTCCAACCAACAAATAAGTTATCATGCATTTTGCTAAACGAGTTCTCTGGGTGATGGTAAAGTTTTGCAGAACTGGCATTAAGGATTTTTATTATAAAAATACACTTACATTAATTCAAAACGTTAACATATCAGAAAATCAAAAAAAGGAACAAGCCCACCCATACACCCTCCTGCCCGCAGAGTCCATCCCTCTGTCCATAGGCAATAGTCCAAATCACCAATTTACAAGGCCAAACTTGCAAAGTCTTGTTTTTGTCCATATGGCCTTTGCACCACCCCAAAAACAATAACTAAACTCCCCCACCCTTCCAGAAATGCATGAAGAACAATCTCAGGACATTTCTCTGCTCGTACATTGTGCTGTGCAATATCTCTGCCATCACCCTGAGGAGAAAAGGAGAGCAGTATCAGAGTGTGGGAGACAATACCAATACAACAGTTTCCATACATTGCATAACAAGATGCAAGTTTACAGAGGAAGGTGCACCCATCGCCATCGCTTTTCATTAGCCACAGACCTTCTTATATCATTTTCCTTCAGGAAACTCAACTGAGCCAGAGTTGAGAACTGGCATTAAGAACAGAGTCAACCTAAAAAGCAAAATATTAGTAACTGGTGAGAATAAGACAAAGTTTTGATTCTTGTTTGATGGCTATTTTGATAATAACCAAAAAGTCTATCCAGTTTCACTTGATTTTAAGGTCTCCAAATAAGGAAATATGGTGAAAGGAAGGTATGGATGTTTCTGTTGACTGCAATAAGCAGAAAAAGGCTGAGGCCACAGTGTCAGGGCTAAAGTGTCACCACCTGGTCATCCCAACAGGCAATGTCATTTTTCCTAGGGGGATGCAAGCATGTAAAAAAAACAACAACCCTTGACTCATTGCTATGGGGGAGGTTAGGGAGCCTTGAAAAACAGCTTGATTTCACCAGATCAATAATGACACATTCGGGCTTGCACTATGCTTCAAGCAAATCACCCCCCTCTGTATACCACTGTTAACCTTCTGAATGACATCAATAGCATTTACAACTGGTGTAGATTTTGACCATACCAGATGGATAGATGTAGTTTGCTCTCAACTGTCATTTTTCAGTGCCTTGATTCTTGACCTCTGCATTGCCCATACTCAAAGAAGATTAGTCTTATGCTTGGGTGTGTGTGTTTGTTGTCATTTTGTGTATTTGCCCATGTTTATTTGTATTGTGCCCTTCCTTGAGTAAGTGATACAGTATATAATAAAGAACTGACGAACAAAGCAAGCTTAGGCAAACCATCCTCACCCTCAACTCAGGGACTCAAAATCAGTCTTTTATATCTATAAACAATCATCAGAAAACATGTCTCCTAGCAGATACTATGAGTTGGATTTAGGCTGTACATTATATATAAATTCAATACAAACCTTAATAATATTGTAAAATATTATTTTTTTGTAGTAAATATACTGGACAAGATGAATAAGTAGATGCTGATCTGCTGCAGGTTATAGAAATAATTTTAAGGAAGAAAGACATCCAACAAACACAGGTAAGACAGTTGCCATTTGGTTTGCTTCATGGATTCTAAAGTATACAGTGCAGCAATGGCTGTAGGGCAGATCACTGAGAATAGTAATACGGGTTAATACTACCAGATCAGTAATGACACATTCAGACTTATTCTTTTTCTGCCCAGAGCAAGCTTCCATTTCTCTCTTTATATTCTAGTGTAGGGCAATGTCATATGTGTTTATATCTGAATAATTGCCTTAGTGAAAGAGTCTATTCACTAGACCCCCAAGTCACTCATATATATGCCATATCACAGGGATTCTTGTCACATGTATTTGAAATTGCACTTCATGACAATATTTGAGTTGATTGCCCCTTTAATAGAATTAAATATACCAGCTATTTCTTAATCATGGAATTTTGGCCAATATAACTTGTATTATATGTATTGTATAATATGACCATTCTCTGCTATAAAGTGTTTTACTAACTAGTTTCACAAAAGGCCACCCCCCGCTGTTGTTAAACTACAATGGGCAGCCAGCCCCAATGCTAGTTCAAGTTATGGAGCATTGCATGAGTAAGTCATGTGATTTACTTGTAAGAATTTGGAGTGATTCACAGCTATAGTAGCCTATAGAAGAAAAGATGGTTTTGCCGGATTTACTCGTGGGGGCCTAGTTACTAACAAACAAATTTCTATTTTTTCCATGAATATCAAAACATTTTTGTTTTTTTCTATATTTCTATAAAGCTCTAAAAACTTGAGTGTAAAAACCAAGAAAAACTCTAATACAAGAACTTATCAGGTAAAAGTAGTTGAGGTCCTACGGAAGTCAATGGGAGCTGTGCTGATGCTATTGGCTATTTTTTTATCAATTCAGACTTTTAGAGGTTTTTTAATTTTTTCGCGAGGAAAATTGTTACAGGTTTAAGAGTTATTTGTATGGGTTTTTTCAGATTGTTCAGCGATTTCTTTCATGTGTGCTTTTTAAATTCTGATCTTTTAATAAATTTCATGATATTCATGGTTTTAATGAAAGTGGGTTTAGTTGTGGTTTCAAAAATCTCTAAAACCACTTAAATGAGATTGTTCTTACATAGGCCTCATGGTGTGCTCCCACACTAATCATCATACTATGACTTCCCAAATTGTTGTTAGACTACAACCACACTCAAACATATAATCAGAGGTTAAAATAAGGTTACCAGATTTTCAAAGTGAAATCCAGGGTTTGCAAATTTTTATTCAGGCCACTCTTTCTTTTTGTCCACTCCCCCGTGACCACACCCATTTAAGATTGCAGCAACAAAGTTGCATTTCTTAAAAAAACAGAAAATAATTGAATTGGTGACAATTCAAATGCAGCTCCCCTACAGTAGAATCGTGGGATGGGTGAGCCAAAAAATGGGGACAATTTGAGACAATATCTGTAGTAGATTGTGGAGAGATTTTCCCTAGGAATCAAGTACATAACTAGGCTTTTCCCCTTAAAACGGAGATAGATAAGAAACCCTAGCATGTTGGGTACTTGATTCCACAACATCACGGATGGGGTTCTTCAAGAGTATCTTCCAAAGAGAATTCTCACTGCATTGTATATATCTTATTACCTGTTCTTTGTTTATGAGATTGCAAAGGACATGTAAACAGTTCTATGATCACCCATCAGATATTGGAACACAGCTCTAGAACAGAAAGTCCTTAATGGATGATCCTTGAATCTGTAAAAAGGTTTGGTCTGCTCACTTTGCAGTACCATGTAAGAGTTTTAGGAAAGGGCTGCACTCCCTTTATTCATGGTTGGGGTTTGACCAATTTGATGGCTGTTTAGAGCTCAGCAGCAGTGTTCTCAGTACAACAGAATGGTGCTTGGCTGCTCAAAGCAGTAGAATGCATTCGGAGGAATTGAAATGTTCTTCTGTTTTGATAAATGTGTGGATTTTTAAACCTAGGACATTTTTACAACACAGTACAACTGCCTACAATTCTTTAGTAAAATGTGTCCCTTAATTCTAGATGACCACACAGCTATATAAGTGGGACCCCAACTGCCCTATGAAGAAATTGGCCATAGCCTACAAATGTGAAATCTGATCAGGGATAACCCTTGAGATTTATGATACCTGCTGTTCTTAGTTCTCATATTATCACATTTCCAGCTCTTTTTTAGTGCTCCGTGTTTGCAGAGACTTAGGATGACTTTTATGCATTGAGATTTCTTTGGATAAACCAAACACCAGTTTCCACTTGCAAAACTGAACATCTAAAACAAATGCTGAAGTCAAACAGAGGCGCATTGACTAAGCGAAAGGTGCTGCATCTTCAGCGCAGTGTTTGCCTTTCTCGGCTGTAACCTTAAGCAGAATCTGCTGTAATATGGAGTGACTGAGCACGGCAGTGCAGTCAGCTTCAGTTCCATCTCAGGATGAGGGTCCTGTTATTCTATGCCAGGCTGAGCCGCAGCATACACTGGCTGCCAGGTACTGCCAATGAACAGCTAGAGTACCTATGTATCTGCTGACCTGCAGGCTCTCAACACCCTCAGGTATTACTGCAAAATATCAGTTTAGGGCTTGTTGACATCAGTCATATCTGACTATTAATCAGTGTCATTTTCCATCAACAAATTAGCAGGTAAAGAAACCAGAATCATGTTAATGTTGAATGGTTACAAATACAACTATGACAATGATCACAGACAATGATATAAAAGTCAGAAATGTAAAAGGTTACAGGATTAGGCTAGAAATGATCCTTATGTATTTACTGTACCATTCGGAACAGCAGTTAAGACCTGTGCTTCTGTCTCCCTGTCTTTATTATCTAGAAAGGCAATTTTACTGGCATCAAGGGCACTGCACATTCAATATATCAGGTTGAGCATAAAGAGGGGTTACAATAAAATCTATCTTTCCAAAATAAGTAAAGCAATGCCGTTCACTTATTTAGCTTTGGATCGGGTTGAGAGGGATCCATATTTCTAGTGAAGTTGCTCTCTTTGAACTAAATGCCATCGGCTGCTCTTTGTCACTCCTGGTAACCTCTGGGTTAAAAAAAATACCCATTGTCTACAACACAAATTTGTAGCTGTTTCAGCAAAACAATGGATTACTGGAGTGACTTAAACCCTAGCTCATGTAACTTCCATACAGAAGCCTACAGACCAACCAGAGGGTTGAGGGACAGCAAGGAGTATGATATTGGGCAGGAAGGTCATATACTGAGTATAGTGCATTTAGGATTACAGCAGTTTCAATTGAATCAATTAATGTGTAAAGACACTAATGCCGTTATATTGTATTAAACCCAATACAATATCTATCTGAACATGGAAAAGAAATAAAGAAGAAAAATCCCAGTAAGAAAACGATGCTTCATATAATATCCTTCAGGGTGTCTCAGACACAAAAACAAAATCAGTTAAATACTTGTCTGTATCTCAGAGGTAGGAAGAACAGAAGATTGTATGAGATTAATCTAAGGAAACCAGATAAAAAAAAGATAAGGAACAAGAAGATGAAAATCCTTGGAGATGCTCAAAAAAGACTTTCTAGCTGACATCTTTATAACCCTGCTGCATACGCATTGTACTTATCTTTATCATAGAAATGTGTTTGGTAGTCACTCTCAACTTTGTTTATTCGCAATGAATCGTGTTTAGCATAACTTACAAACGTGAAGGCTAAATATAAAATGCATTATATGTTCAATGACCACAACTGTATGTCACGCTTTACAAGGCATAATCACAAACAGGGGTACTTAGGATAGTTATTTAATTTTCATTTAAGGGAGGGAGGTTGTAATTGTTTAATGGGACCCTAAACCCAAGTTGTCCCTTCTATAGAAGTTGATGAAAAATTAAAAAACACATGAAAAACAATTCACCAATGAGAATTCTACAGACCAAAAACGTTATTATTGATGCAAAAGAATTCACCAGCGTGAGTGCTGATTCCCAGGCTTTGTTACACCGATTTACACAGATCAGCTGAGATTCTCATAGTAGTATTATTTTACATGTTTATACTGTTGCGGGCCATGGAAAGCTGGGGAAAAGTTTTACTGAGCATTATTGTTTAAAGAATACAATCCTGATGTTGCTGGACTACAGCTCCCAGGATGTCTTATCTGTGATAATAAATTAAAATATGTTGTGTGTTGTTGTCCAAACAAAATGTGATTGAGCTGTGCAGAACAGGGTTTATTACCCCTTTTTAATATTAAACACAATGAAGGTAATATGATAACATAGTAAGTGTGCTACTGCTCCAATAACCAGTATTATACTGCTTTAAAATAAATTAGCCTGAATGGTTGCAAAATGGGAGCAAAATGTGCCGCTTTTATTCCATTACACAGAAAAACTGAAGGATAAAACAGGGGAATTAGATGTGTAAATTCTGTAGAGATTCACTAGGTTTCTTTGTGGCTGACACAGAGATCTCACTCTTTGCTGTTGGGTTGTCTGATGCATCATGTGAGCATGATGGAGAAGAGATAGAATTGTGCTGGGCCAGAAGTACTGAAAGCCTTAGGGACTGGCAATTCTTCTCAATGTCCGTCAGATGTCCAGTGTCATATATGGCACCAGACATCGGCGAATATATGTGTCACTTCAAATAATTTATCAGTAACAGAGATACACAAATCTCTGTGTGATGCCATCTATCACTTAATAGAGAATAGAAGCAGGTGCTGCAAAAGTCTGAACCATAAATTCATTTTGCCTAAAAACCACAGGAAATGTGCAAATGCGGGAATAAGGAGAATAAGGATGTTCTGATTCTTTTCCACAGAGGGAAGATATGATATGATTGTAATAAAAGAATTAGGGTTCAAAAAAATTGTGATATTTTGAATTTATATGAAGTTCCTGTTAAATGAATCATACCATTTGTTGTTCAGTTTTAGCAAGGATATATAAATATATATATATCTTTATTTTGAATGAAAAACATAATTCATATAGTCTGGGGTTTGGAAATCTGGTGTTAGGTGTCAAGTTGTGCACTGATGGCTGCAAGGCAACCCTGTCTTTGCTCAGAGCTAACCATGCACCCGTGGGGGGAATTCAATAGAGGAAGCTGACCCCAAATCTGCTTCCTATATAGTTGCGCCACTGCTTTGCATCCTTCTAGTGAATTTTATAAATCCCCCCCTTATTCCTTCATACTTTATGCACTTGTCATCAACAGGTGCACATCCACCAGGGTGCACATTCCACTCCTAGACAAACTTGAACTCCAATGATTATAGGCAGCACTCCATCTTACAGTTCAAAAAACCATTATTTTCATATCAAGGGCAACAGCAACGTTTTAAAATAACTCAAAACTTTGCTCTCACCCCTGATGTGAAAATAAAGGCTTTTTTAACGGTAAGATGGAGTGCTGCCTATAATCGTTGGAGTCTCTGTAATAATAAGACAGTACCTTGTACTTGATGATAACTAACCTGCCTACACATTTGTTGGTGGCAAAACAATGCTTTTTTATGTGTAATAATGATGAGCAAAACTGACATGTTTCAGCTGAACTATTCCCTGTGAAATTCTGCAACACATATCAATCACACTTCCAAGTTTTGCCTGTTTCTGCCTTTTTCATGCTTTTAAATGCATTGAGGGTAAGTACAATCTGGGGGCAAATTATTGACAGCAGGGGGCATGGGTTTATTGTTGGGTGACTCCCAAAACATCTGTATGAGTTGGCATGTCTTCTGTGCTGTGACGTAATGATACCCAAAACCTTGCAAGCAGACAAAGTTTATTCTGTTATTATTATTCATGTACTTCTAAATAACCAGGTATGCGATCTGTAAAACCCACTAGGTTGCTTGCGGGCATCTGGGTTTGGATGCAGCTGGGCCTGTGTGAACCTATTCCCGCTACTGGCTAAAATCTGCTCCTGGTAAAGTTAAGAGCTGAAATTCCTTATTTAAATCCAAAAATTCAGCTCAGCAGCACTTTCTTTACTAGTGATGCAGCCCCTCCTGGCAGTATCGGACTGGGACACCAGGAGCCCACCAAAAAACCTTAGATCAGGGGCCCACAGTACTATTTTTCTTCCTCTCTTCACTCAACCTCTATGCTCCTTGTCTCTTTTCTTTACTTACTATGATCTATTATTCCATCTATTTGGCCTCTCTTTTTAATTTAGCCTACAAATAAGGAAAGGACATAAAAAAGGCCAAATGTTTAGAAACAGGGGGGACACTGACATCTGGGCCCACCGGGAGTTTTGCTGGTAACCCGGTGGGCCAGTCCGACACTGCCTACTCGCCCCTGTTGGACTGCAAAAAAGGAAAGTATAGGGGGTGATGAGGGTGGAAGGCCACATGAGAGAAGCATGAAGGCCAGATTTATCTTAGGTATCTCCTAGAGTTAAAGGTCCAGGAAGCGGCAGGTTGTGCCTTTATAGACAGCACTGCAGAATAAAAACCTGGGAAGCTCTTTCCAGTAATGGAATCACAAAGTAGCAGGTCAGACACAGCAGAAATCTATTTATCCCTCTCTAACTAAACACTCGGCAGGAAAATTCATTTGAGCAATTCAACATGGAAAATAAACATTCCATTATAAATTGGAAACCCGTGGAAGATGATTCCGTTTACGGTGTAAGTGCTGGAGTAATTCACTAATTGAATCGTACTGAAAGTGGATATGAAGTATCCGAGGGCGACGCTCGACTGCAAGATTGGATTGCTCGCCGCATCAGCCGGCGTAACAGAAACAAGTTCATATTTAGCACAATAAACTGACGGGCGACCAAATGTCAGCAGAGGGAATCACGTTAACCTTTCAACAGTTTGGGAGATAGAGTTGTAAACCTCATGTAGCCTAATGACAAATAAATCTATCATCCTCTGCTCATTTGCATGCGGCAATGAATGAAATTGTCTAGTTTTGGTGCTCACGCTGTAAGATGAGATTTTATGCATGTTGGGGGAGTGCATTGCTCACTGTAATGAGCAAAGGGTTAATCTCAGCACAAGATATTACCTTCTATAAAGAGAAGTTTAAGTTAAAGGGTGGAAAGTTATAAACAGAACCGATATATCCACAGTGCAAGCGCAAAGCACAGAAGGAAAGGTGATTGGAATTTTGCAGCAACACTGCCCTCTTTTGGAGAGCCAGGGTGTGCATCACTAATCTGGAGTGTGAACTGCTACAGTGCAAATTTAAGAAAAAAAATTTATATTAATTTTCTACTGAAAATAACATCACGTCTTGCTTGTGCTAATTATAGGCAATTGATTGAAGAATGTTGATGTGAATATTATTTTACAGGTCGGGAATATTTTTGACTTTCACAGAATGTTATCATTTCAATCACTATTATTATTATTATAATTATTATTAATAATAATAGTAATAATAATAACACGTATTTATAAAGCTCCAACACATTCTGTAGTGCTGTACAATAGAGGGATGTAGAAGGATGAAACATACAGCTTGCATAAAAATACTGACCCATACAGGAGGGAAAGAGGTCCCTGCTCTTGGAGAGGAGATGCAATAAAAGCAGCTCTGTTGTTACACTGCGGTGCCCAAGGCCATATATTTTCTCATTATCTTATGTAAAATGGCAGCACTTGCTCAGTTTATAGCTGTAAATCCAGGCATGAATGGTGCAGGTAGAAATCGAGGCACAAGACTACAATAACAAACAAGGGAAAGTTGTGCTCACCACTTATTTTTAAAACCATTAGGCGGGGGTGCAATGAGGCTGTGACCACAAAATACATATAAACAAATACTCTGTCCTCTGCACCTAACCCATTATCAATATATTTAAGACAGAGACATTTTGTGCATACTGCTACTGAAAAATGCCTTACCCTTTAAACAAAACAGGGATTGTTTGTCCATATATTGCAATATATTTAAGCTGGCCAACTACGTCAAAGTCATCCCATATCTGGCCAGTCCTATGCTCAATTTTATCTGATTCATGAAGAATTCTATTGCTTCATTATACATTTTACCACCTAGATTTATCCCATTGTCTTGCCAGCCTCGAACATACCTGAAAGGCTGCATAACGTCCAACAGGAAAGTCTAAATATCTATAGACTGGTCAGATATGTTTAGCTAGCAATGCATAAAAAGTATTTCAAGCACGCAAGGATAGAGTTGGGCCCTGGATGACACAGGAAGGCTGGGGCACCAAACAGAGGGGAAAATATTAAATTGGGGATATCTAACTTGTTTATGAGCTTCAGTAGTTTCGGACTGGCGTGGTGGGACACCATAAAAAAACTTGGTGGACCCCAGGACGGTGGGCTACACCCTGATGCAGGCCCGATCCAGCGCCCCATGCTGCCCCTTCTCCCTGCCCGGACTGTCCCTTCTCCCTGATTATAGGCAGAAAAGAAGGTACAAACATGTAGTAATGGTAACTGGGCTCTTGAGGTCAGCCCCGCTGGGCCGCTAACGTCCCAGTCTGACCCTGGTGAGAACAATCAGGACTGTGACACTCATAAGAATGTGTGCAGAGTAACCTATGCCAGGGTGATTTGCTAAACATTTGTAGAATAATAAACTGGAATAAAAAAATCCTTTTATACAGTACATGTTTTAAAATCTCTCATAGCAATAACGTTTTGGACAATGTTCTCCTTAAAGAATAACAGGCACTTGGTTCCTAGTAAATGCATTTCTGTATACAAGCTGTGAAAATGGATGCTAATTAAAATATTAATATATATGATTATCGATTTACAATTATCATCATTTAAATTCTGTTAAAGGGTTACTGTGATCTCAAAATGACCCCTTTTTTATAATACAATTTTAATTTGGACAAGAGCCTAAACAGCGCTGTGTTATTTTCTGCCCCTGCATGTCAGTACCCAATGTAATTGGATTTATTCTCTGTTTTATTATTCCCACTCTGCTGGGCAAGAATAAAATATTCAGCTTCTCACAAAGTAAGTGTGTCCCTTTGCCCTAGCCTTCTTTGTACTATAGTCGCATGTACCTAGGGCCCTTTGCACAATACGTGACAGTATGCTCAGTGTGCAAGACAAAAACTGTCAATCAGAGGAAGGGGCACAATGACTATTAGGTGACATGTCCAAGCTGAAAACAACAACAGCATGAAGAAATGCGCCACTATATGAGACACGCTTCATCCATACTACTTCATTTAAGGCACACCATTGAATGTTCTTTTATGATGGTTTAAATATGCATAATTCATATTAAAACATTATATTTTCATCAGGTTTAGTCTTCCTATCATTATCTTTGCTTCCTGCCATGTGTCAGCTAAGCCACTAAGGCGGCGATGCCCGCCACAGGTTTTCTTTTCTCAGTATTATATAATAAGATATTTTGCACCCCTTCTGGAAATGATGAATGATTTTATACGAGACATGGTAGAATGGGGACACGTGAGACATTCAAATATATCAAGGGAACGAGTAAAGTTCAGGAGGGAAGCAGCTGCCAGGAGGGGACAGGACATTGCCGAACCCAAATCCTGCACCTGCAGAGCAGCAGAGGCCTAAGCACGGGCACAGGGATTGTTCGTGATACTCAGATACAGACTGATTAAGCTACAAAGTCCACCAGCAGAATAAAGAAAGTCATTCATACAAAATGAAAAGCCTTCTGAGCCCTCTTTTCTCTGATGGGCATGGCACCCATGATTTGATGCACACTAATGTAACAATGGAGGTGCTAAAATGCACCAGCACACAAGCACATATCAGCCAATCAGCAATTAGTTTTGATCAGTCTACTACAAGTTGAAAAAATTGGTTGATAAGGGTAACTGCACAGGTCCAGTTTAGCACCTATGTTATATAGCAGTAATAACCCATAACAAATTATTAGCAATTAGCTTTGTATAGTCTACTGCAGGGAATATAAAAAAAAGCAAATCTCTGATTGGTTGATGGGACCCAACCTCTGCAATCAGCCTTTCTTTCATAGTTCTGCTTTAGGGCAATGATGGTGTAGGAAGGTTATTGAGGGCTTTGCGATTCTTGGTTATTAACTAGATTTCTGATTTTCCCGCCAATCAAGGATTTGGTGGGACAAAATTAAACCTTGTTTCTTAGAAGATTATTATTTGTTAGAATGCATGTTTGCGTGTTGTATTCAAGTTGCTTACCCCAGTGTTGCCACAGGCTGACAGAAAGTGAGCATGAACATAGGTAATGCCTAACTTCACAGCAATGTACTATTATGCAAAATGTTTTCTTAATGAAATTACATTATATTACAATTATATTCATTTAAATTAAGGAACCAGAGAGGATGGAGTGGTAAGAGCTAATTCTTAATCTGTGACTTGCATAGTCTATATATTTTCATTTAAGATATGAAATATTTTATGTAATGGATAATTACACTGTAATAATAGAAGAACAACAATGGTAAAAAATATACATTTGCACACTTTTTATATCCTGCATTTCAGGAATACAGTTTGCCCTGCAGTGGGTTAATGATAATAACAAAACATCATCTCTATGATCCATAAGTCATAGATTCTTTCCAAACCTTTAACCCACCTGCCCGGAGAAGGACCAGCAAAGCCAAACAGTGACGGTTTTTGTCATTTTGTGCTCCAAAGCCAGACATGATGGATGTGCAAATCATTGCACCCTGAAAGTAATGCGTCTGGGACCTTATCTGCAATGTTTTTATGTCTAGATTTGGTCAGACACAATGACCATGAAGGTATAAGCAGATTTGAGAACGTGAAGTTGCAAAGGTCAAATGACCACAACGTGATCAAGTTCAGAACAGCTACAAATCAAAGTCAATTACTTTCCAGCCACAAAGTAACACAAACTCTGAGAAATGTTAGAAGCAGCTGATAAGTATCTGTGTGTCTTACTGTGTCTGTCTGGCTAACAATCTATCTATAACTGCTGGATAGATTGTTATCGCTGCGAATATTTTTCCGCCAGAATATTCGCAGCAACTAAGTTTACTAAACAGCGCTGCGCCCATAAGTCATTGCGATCACTTGCGGTAACTACGTTAATGAACCAGCTTATGTTAGCGGTAATTTTAGCGAGTTGCGAATTTTCTGGCGACAAATTAAGTTTGCGAATATTTACGCAATAAAATAGTCTTGTTTTATGGTGTTTATTATGGCATGATTCATGGCTAGATATGTATCTTCAAAACTGCTAAACTTTATAGATATTGTCAACAAGACAGTAAACAGATTTCACCCAATCAAACATGTATGCATCATATAAATCCACATTTCAATACATCCAGTCACAAGACGTACCCCCTGCCAATAGAATCATATAAATATAAACAAGTTTTACCAATAAATCTATGTGCATCATATAAATGTAGTTTAATCTAGGCTGATGAAGCCTTTGGTCCCTCCTAGCCATAATAAATTGTCTTTCATCTGAAAAAACTGCTGTAGCAGCAGACAAAAGAATAATCCAAAACATCTTTGATTATCCTGTCACTTCTCTCTTCTCCTGTCAGGAATGGCAACAGGAACAGAATGATGGGTAAAACAAGGTGTTATATTATTATATTTCCTGTCCCCTTGAGAATTTTCTGGCGAAAAAATAAATTACCGCCACAATATAGATGGCGGTAAAATTTTGCGAATATTCTGGCATTCATTTTGTCTTTCGTACATTTCCCTGTTTAGTGAACCAGGCATTAATGTGTATGTAGTGTTATTTTCAGCAAATGCGATAACTGGTGAAACATATTCTTGCGCAAGAAAATTCGCAATTTTATATTTACCGCAGGTCAGTAAACTGGCAAAAACATATTCGGTGACAAATTTGTCTATATTTTGTGCACATATTTTTACCGTGCTTTAGTAAACGGACCCCTGAGCCCTCTATACCTCACAGTTACTTGATCTATGGCCTCTGTTGTTACACCTGTGCATCTAGATTGTTGCTACTAAAACCGCTGATCTAGGAATGCTAAGAGCTGCTTGTTTTGCAATATGGTGAGTGCTGAGTGTTGCCTCTCACTGATCTTCAACTTTGACTCACTTTTAGCACCTATGTTGCACCTCATGCAATTTGTTTCAAGTCTAGTAATCCATAGCAACCAATGAAATGTGTATGATCAACATTAGACCACTAACTGCTTCTTGATGGCTACTATCCGTAGCTAAACTCACAGGGGCTCATTTATAAACACTGGGCAAATTAGCACTTAGTCCCTAACCCATAGTAATCACCAATCAGTGATTAGCTTTTTTTTCAGCCAGCTATAGGTTGAACACTTAAAACAATCATCTGATTGGTTGCCATGGGCTACTGTCCAGGTGCAAATTTGCCCAGCTTTTATAAATAACCCCACAATGATATAAACAACTAATGTATTAAATCTCATGAAATTTGCACTTAGTCCTAACCCATAGTAATCACCAATCAGTGATTATCTTTTTTTTTTCAGCCAGCTATACGTTCAACACTTAAAACAATCATCTGATTGGTTGCCTTGGGCTACTGTCCAGGTGCAAATTTGCCCTTTTTTATTAAATAACCCCACAATGATATAAACAACTAATGTATTAAATCTCATGAACTGTGGCAAAGTGAGTCTGATGGAGGTCAGCTATTTCGCTAATCCACAACAATCTCAGATTAATGAAAGAAAATGTAAAGTATTTGAATTTGTTTGTTAAATCTTGTGAACAGATTACTTATATTTTTGCTTTTCAAGCCCTGACTTTAGCATAGAGAGTACAACATGTGTTGGGTAAGAGCTACAGTAACAGACAAGGGTTCATTTACCTACACTGGGCCAATCTGCACCTAGGTTAGTGAGAGCAACCAATCAAAGCAAATTGATTACTTGTCTTCCAGCAGGGGGAAAAAAAGCTTATCATTGATTGGTTGGCATGGGTTACTGTTGGTGCACGAATTTATCCATGCCAATAAATAACCCCATGTAAGTAGCGATGGTGATAAAATGCATTCCATGCAACCACTACTGGATATCTGCACAACTGCTGTGTTGGAGTTACTGACACTTGACCAGGTGATTGGTAGCTAATGTGGCTACTCCAGGTCTCTAAGTTCTGAGACTCTAGAGAAGAGAACCTGTGCAACCACATGAGTGGCAGGAGGTCTTGGCCTTGAACTTCACATGAGCCTTAAATCTTGGCCTTGAACCTCACTTTATTGTTAGCAGTTATTCAGCTATTGGCTCCATACAAACCATCGATTCCTAACAATCAGTTGCCAGACTGGTTATTAAAGGGACAATATTCCTTTTTCAATATTAGTTCAATGAATAGGGCTTGTGCTGAACATACTTTTTGCCTTTTCTTTTAACTGGGAAATATCTATTTTTTTTTTCTTGAATATTTTAAAATAAAATTAAAGCCATATTGTACTTCCTGCTCCCAAAGAGCAAAGTCAAACAAACCAAAAGCCCACAGAGAATCCTGTGTATAATGAGCTGCTCTTTATTGAAAAACTGGGGAAGGGAAATGGGTTATTTATTCAAAGGTTTTAGTTTTTCTTTAAATGTTCCCTGTTTAAAGGAAGAAATATCAAGAACAGACATTTCTTTATACATCTTAAACATTTCCTAAACATGTTCAGCCCTAGTCATTGAACCAGTGTTTAAAACATGGGGTATACTGACCCTTTAAAGTCCAAACATTTCCAAAAAAATACCTACTTCACATATATATCATTTGGTGTGAACTCCTAAAATATTCTATTGCCTTTAAAATTTATATTATTGTTATTTATGATACCTGTAGTTTAGTTTTGCAGGGCTTTTGGGGGCAAGTCATGCCTATCGATCATTAAATACAATAAACCAGGCAGGTAAGGCCCTTATCGAGACAGTACAGCAGAGCTGTATACTTCTGCTATAAACAATACATTATTCCATGTACACAACTGAAATTAATGATATGTGTATTCATTTAAAGTATTTTATTGGCTGGAGCTACTGGTTCTTCACTAGGGTGCACTTTATCCAGATCCGCCCAGTGTGTGCTTTCCATATCAATCAGAGGCCTGCTGAAATACCTTTACTGTACCAAAGCAAAATGATGTGATTACTCTATCAGACCTGACAGAAAATCTGAACTAACACCTTCTGATTTCACATCCATCTGACATGTCAGACCAACAAAACCCTTTTTGTGTGTTCCCTGTCAAGGACTTAATCAGCGTGTCACGCCGGGCTCAGCATTTTCATGCTCAGGAAATATGTTTAAATCTTTCCTTCAGTTCGGAGTGCATTGAGAAGACATCCCCACGTCTAGATAAAAACATGATTTACACCAACCAGTCAATGTTTACTCTATCAGCTCTCAAAATTATACAGATGTCTCGTGATATTGAGACAGCTATCTATCCATATTGCTTGATTGTTACAGAACATCTCTTCTAAACAGAAACAGCTCAATCTAAACTGTGATTTATTTATTGTACTTATTTATGTATGTTGTATATTTTTATATATTTATTGTCATTACTATATTGTTGCTCTAGTCAAGGGGACTTGGAGGCAGAGGGTATAAAAACAGAACAGCTTAAAAAGTTAAGTCAATGCTGTCAAACTTTTTTCTCTTTGTGGGTCAAATACATATTATAAAAATGTCACGTTAGGCTGATTCCTAACATAATTACCTTGGCATCACTAAAAAGTGGAAACAACAAAAAACCAAATACCTCAAATGATGAACTACAGTTCTGTGAATAATGATTTGCACACCAGTTAAAAGAGCTGAAACACTACCCTGGCATGATTTTTCTGCCTCTCAAGCTTTTATATTTTAAGGGCCTATTCGAGATCAGGTTTCACAAGAAAGTTGCAGCAAAAGTTTTTTCAACTTGAATTTTTTAAATTAATTTATTGGAATAAATCTGAATAGAAAAACATTTACCAGCTAAAACCTGCTGAGCCTCTATGGGAGGTATATTTTCAGCTTTCAAGCAAGTCTATTATTCCAATTTTTTGGCCATTGTAATTTGTAAAAATGAATGAATGTTGTAAATCATTGTGAGGTTTATTCCGCAAGTTAATGAGAATTTTCAAATAGCGATTCTTTTGTAAATATGCTAGTGATCAAGAATTTGAAAAAACTAAACATTGAAAACTGATAAATCACCCTTTAAGACATTTGACTAAAAATGGCAGATATCTCTCCATGTTGTTCTCCCTTTAAAGGGTTGCCTTTTAATGGATCTGCTTTGGATATTCAAGATGAGTCCTGGAAGCTCAGTGTAAAAGCACTGGGGTATTGTCACATGTCCCACCATCTTCTCTTATGTTAACACCTCTAAGATGTATTTTACTAGTGTAGTTATATTTAAATACTTGATAGAAGTGGTGGCTAAAATGATTTTGGGGTGTATATTTATGGTTATTTTATACAGATAGTATGGGGCTATGTATCACCTTTGTGGTTTGGTGAGGTTGCAGCATAACATAAATGACGTAGGGCAGTGTCAGACTGGGACACCAGGGGCCCAACAAAAAACCTTAGATCAGGGGCCCACAGTACTATTTTTCTTCCTCTCTTTACTCAACCTCTATGCTCCTTGTCTCTTTTCTTTACTTACTATAATCTATTATTCCATCTATTTGGCCTCTCTTTTTAATTTAGCCTAGAAATAGGGAAAGGCCATGAAAAAGGCCAAATGTTTAGAAACAGGGGGGCCCACTAACATCTGGGCCCATCGGGAGTTTTCCTGGTATCCCGGTGGGCCAGTCCGACACTGACGTAGGGTCTTGCCCAGGTGGGGTTTCAAGGAACAGTTTAGTGTAAAAATCAAACTGGTTAAATAGATAGGTTGTGCAAGATAAAACATGTCAGAACATCTCTCTAACCAGTTAGTCAGTCAGTGATTTGTAGTGGGGCCACATTGTACATAACTGTTCAGTTAGTTTGCAATTGATCCTGGCCTGGTTTTATTTTTAACTGAACTGTTCCTTTCAGGCCTAACAAACCAGATGGGTGAGGAGTGGAATTACATTCCACACACAGAGAAAAAGAAATGTGAATATATTGTATTTTAGGCTGATTTTGAAATAGCTCTCTCTTTTACACCCCACATTCAACTCTTTTTTCAAACCCTGAGATTTTCATCTGCTCGACTTTGCCCAAAGTCCTCTTTAGCTTTGTTTTGACAGAAATTCTTTACCGGCATTAGTGATGGGCGAATATTTTCGGCAGGCGCAAATTCGCGGCAAATTTGCGCGATTCGCCGCCAGCGAATAAATTCGCAAAACGCCCGTGGCAAAAATTCTGCGCCGGCGACGTTTCGCGAATTTTTTGCCGTTTCGCGAATTTCGCACGAATTTCGCGCGAAATTCGCAAATTCGCCCATCACTAACCGGCATTCCTATCTGCCATCTTTCAATATTTCATTAGATATATCTCTATATTTATCTCTTTATTTTACCCTCTTATATATCAGCTGTACAAAGTCCATCACTGGCTACCATTTCTCAGTGTAATGGACGCTTACCCTGGTGGTCCAGTGGCTTCCTCCTGGGCATGCCGATGAGCCCGCCATGCCTCCGACGCGGACGCCCGCCACATACCACATCTGTTCCCTTCGAGTGCCAGTTTCCTTATGGTGCGCGCCAGCGCGCTTCCGGGTTTATGCCCTAGCGTGATGACGTCACGTGCAATGGCGCGAAATTAAAAAAGTATTTGAATAAAGGGGCTTTTGTAATTTACACATTGCCCATTGTTAGGTGCTATTAGTAAGCTCCTCTGTGTTTATTCTTCATGAATCCTATTTTATCTTCTGTGTTTGACCTTGCCTGCCTTCTTGATTCCTCTGATCTCTCCAATCTGTTTAACTCCAAACTCTCCAATCTGACCTTTGCCTGTCCACCAACTATTCTATGCTCTCCAATCCTGATTCAGGCCTGTCTATTCCACTCTGCTTGTGTTGGCTCGGCGTGCCTGTTCCATGCTGTGTTGTCTGGCCTGCCCTCCTGAGGTGTTCTTCCATTCCAGTATCCTGGTGAGACGATTGTGCCCCTTTGCTCGTCCAGAACCATTAGCATTGCTCCTCTCTCGAACAAGACCTGGCAGCATCCAATTAGCCGAGGGCTCCTCCCGAGGTGAAAGGAGGCGGTTAAAGGAGGAAGTAAGAGCCGAGACCAGGAGCTTAGCTTGGGTTCTAGATTTAGGGTGTCGATTCGTGACACTCAGCTTCCATCCAAACCTCCAAATGGTTCCTAATATTCCATCTACTGGTGTAATAATCATTAATTCATTTCAGTAACCTTATAGACAATTGTTCCCCTTCATTTTAGAGAGTAGATTCTTCAAAACAGCGTCCTATAGTTTAGTATGTAATTATGCCATCCTTGTTTGTTAATTTATTGTAAGACCAGTGTTTTTTATACAGGTATAGGATCCATTAACTGAAAATCCATTATCCAGAATGCTCCAAATTACGGGAAGGTCAACTCCCAAAAAGACCATTGTAATAAAAAACATTTTCAACATTAAACTCCCCTTTTCTCTGTAATAATAAAACAGTACCATGTACTAGATCCCAGCTAAGATATAATTAATCCTTATTGAAGGCAAAACAATCCTATTGGGTTTATTTAATGTTTAAATGATATTATTAGCAGACTTAAAGTTCATTGATCCAAATTACAGAAAGACACCTTATAAATGAAAGATGATGATGATCTGACAAAATAATATGTGTCCTTTACAGTTTGTAATATGTGATATAGTGATGTAAATAAATCACAAAGTTTTTTATATTTCGAGTTCTTGGCAGTGCAATGGAAGAGTTCTATAGAAACTACATATGCTTTTTGAATACCTTAACCTTCTTTCCATCAATCAAAATAAAATTGTGAAAAAAAAGTGTGAAAGACTTCCCATTGTGAAACGACATTTATCTGCGTATGTTTGTTTGAGGCTTCGGATTGATTCTGGCTAAATGATTTATCTGACTCCTTAAACACAACAATTAGCACACTTCTTGTTAACGAGCTCCTTTGTCGATGAACATTGGCAAAACAATATATTTCAGCTATTTTTTAACCACACCAACAGAGATTTATAGAAGATTATACCTTGTAAGAAGCCGGTAACTGTGCAAATGGGACATTACATTCTGATAGCATTAAACGCAAGCTCTGCATTCCAGTCTTGTCTAGCTCTTCCTCTGAAATGCCATGGATACAGGTTATAGATATGACACAGTGATCTATTAAAAAGTTAGATTTGACTTTAGTCAATGAAAAATGCACTGATTAAACATTATCATTTCAGCACACTGTGCAATACATTAAAATTATGATTTTCAGACAAATTAAAATCTAACAGCTTCAAATCTGTCCGGTTTAAGTTGATTAATGCCCTCAAAGAAGCAGGATTTATTTCTATTTAATTAATGAACATTATGCTTTTCAAAGGTTTTGAATATAAAAAAAACTAATTGTTGCTGTATAATATATGACAGACTTTGTTTTGTAATTCCACTGACTTCCTAAAGGTTGCTTCTTATAATGCCCAGAAACTGAGAGCATATCTATATATATATATATAATTTGGTATTGCAAACATATAGCTCAGTGAAAATAACTCTATGGAAATGATTGTCAGAAAGACGATCCTCCATATGATTCATGAATCTTTAAAGGGGACATAAACTTTTCAGAAAGCACATCTACTGCACCTACCTATTAAAACCTTAACTGAAGGGATGAGACCAATCCCACTACTTACAACTTACAGACCAAAGGGTACTATAGCAGACATTTAGGTCTCCTGGGACTCCACTGGTAGCCTCATGTGATCATTTAGCAAATCACTTCATGGTGGTCTACCATATATGTTGATTTTCTTCTGATCACAAGGGATGGCCTTGAGTCCTCACTTCAGATCTATTAGAAACAGACTCAGTATGCAACCACTATATATATATATGAAATAATCATCTCATATGCCTCTTCTCTGCTATAAACAACCACAACAAGGACTACCTACATTAGAACTTATATATCCATTGCTTTAATTTATTTATTTACTTGTCTGTATTCCATAGTCACCTCTTAGTAAACTGATATCAAAAATTGTGCTACAAATTCAAAATAAACCCTTAACATTACTTCATCACACTCCTTTTTTTAGTTTAATTGAGTGCATTGTTTCAAAGGAGCTAGCTGCAGCAGATAGACATTTCACACTATGATATGGAGTACTATTTATCAACAGTCATTTTTGTGGTTTTTGGTGTTTTTTTGATTAAACGATTAACTCACAAACTCTAAGGGGGTTATTTACTAAACTCCGAATGCAAAAATCATGAAAAATTCATGATTTTTTTTTTATAAAATTGGAATTTTAAAAAATCACGAATTTTCCGGAATTTATTAAACCCCAAGGATGGAAAAGTCAGAATCTGAAAATCCAGCACTTCAGACCTGTCTAGTTTGCATATAAGTCAATGGGAGAAGTCCCAATAATTTTTTGATGTTTGCTGGGTTTTGGGCAAAACCCCCAAGTTTTCGGATTTTTCGGGTGAAAATCATATGAAAAAGTCTGAAAAAATCGTGAAAATCAGATTTTTCCCTGCCAAGCAAATTTTCGGGAAAATGTAATAATAAATAAGCATTTGATGGGAGTTTGTAGCAGAAAATATTGAGATAAATTCAGACTTTGATAAATAACCCCCTAAAACTACGGAAATTGCAAAATTTATTACAAAATCCAAATAAAAAAGTAAGAACAAAAACTTACTCTGAATGATGCGCTAAAGAATATGTATACCTTGAAAACCGAAAAAAATGCGAGTTTTTCCTACGATTCGTAGCAGAAAGAAAAATCTAAAAACCTGTAAATGTTCAATTTGATTTAGAGAAGTCCAAAAAAATCAGTGCAGCTCCCATTGACTTCTATAGGACCTTAACAACTTTTACCTGGCAACATTTTGTATTAGAGGTTTTCGTGTTCGAGATTCGTGGATAAATTCAAAATTTGATAGTTAGTAAATGACTCTCTTATGTTCATAAACTAAGGCCCAATGTCATCAGGAATGCACATGACTAACCTTCTTTGTCATATAACAATGATGTACCTCCTTATAGTGTTACTTTAACATATCCTTAAATATTTTCCTTTATAACCTAGCAATCTAAAACCAGTACTTTTGTGAGTTGGGTGAGAATGCAGAGAAGGCCAGAAGGGCATCTCTTCAGAGGAGGAAGGCTTCACAAGGTATTTAAAGAGTCATAACTTGCATATAATAATTAGCAGGCTGCTAAAAATCTATTTGCCTGGAAGACAACAATAATTTAACAATATTTGTACAGTTACTAACAATATAATGAACTTCTTTGGCATCTCTGCCCCCAGATTAGTACTGATCCTAATCCACTCTGAAATCCTAGGTATGTAAAATGATTTCCTTCTTAGAAAGGCACATTGCATTGCAAATTCTAAAGTACAGGCGGCGCAGTATCCTTGACAAGGCACAAAGATAACAGCTTGAACAGAAAGAAAGCGAAGGTCTGTGAGTGCTATTTCGTTTTATTATGAAAGGGTAATTAAAACTGCAATTAGATGAGGATTTACAGCATGTTTGATCTAGACTTTGCATGATTTTTGTTTCAATATTGATATATTCTGGAATATTAACCGTGATCTTTATTTGTTTAATCTTAAACTCCATTTGATTGTAATTGTTTAATATCTGTTGACTTTTTGTTTGGTAATATAGTAATATATTGGCCATTTGACCTCGGTTTTCCCCCTGATTAAAGGATGCCCTTGATCAACATTTGGCAAAAAATCACTTTCAAAAATTTCAGAAAGTGTGGCAACTGAACTGGTTCAAATTTGCACCTATGTACTACAGGTATGGGATCCATTATCCAGAAACCCATTATCCAGAAAGCTCCAAATTATGGGAAGGCCATCTCCCAAACACCCCATTTTAGTAAAATAATATATTTTTTTAAAAAATGAAACAGTACTGTACCTTGTACTTAACCCCAACTAATCCTAACAAGAGGCAAAACAATCCTATAGGGTTTAATTCAGGTTTGAATGATTTTTTAGTATGAGATCCAAATGATAGAAAAAACCCTTATCTGGAAAACCCCAGGTCCAGAGCATTCTGAATAACAGGTCCCAGGTTTCACCTTCTCACTGACACCAATTGATTTTAGCAAAATATTGACAGTTTGTCTGTGGTTCCACAAATTTTTCTGGCAAAGCAAAACAGCCTTGTTTTACTTGTTACATATTTAGCCTGATTTTCCAAATGAAGGGAAAACTAACAGGATACATCCAGGCCCCTGCATTCTGAATGATAAATCCAATACAGAACCAGTGTCCTATTTCACATTGTATTTCTTAATCAATTACAGATAAGCGTGTGACATAAATTCTGGAATAAATTATCTCTATTTTTGATATAAAAAACACAATGAAAGTAATTTATTAAATGATGAACAAAAGACAATTTCTGTACAGCTGAACTAATTACTGTAGCTCCATTCCTCTTTAGTGCATGAGGGGTACAATAGCAACAGCCAATCACCCTTAATTATTAATTTTAAAGAGAGATTTCTGCTAAATGGTAATTCCCAGTATAAATTCCTCTCTCTCTTTTTCTGTTGCTAATTAAGAAAAAAAAACGGCCTAATAGTAATTCAATTAATTATAGCACAACCCTCGCTGCAGTGCGCTGACTTTGGCTAATTTAACAATTCCGGGGTCACTCCCTGTAAAAGTAAAGGACACATGGTACACAAATTAGTATCCGACTAGTAACAATGTGCATGCCGGGATAATGAACTTAAAACAATAGTAATTAGCAGGCTAAAACAAAGGCTTAAAATTAAAGGATGAATGCAATGCCGTCTGCTTGTAAAACAGCACTAAACCAGAGTAATCCATTTTAATTCCAACTGATACACGCGGTGCAAATGAATCGGATCTGCAGGTCGGGTTCAGCTTCTGAGAGAGTGTGATACATTCACCTGTGACAATTCTTTTTTGGAATGATAAAGTAAAGGAAGTCTCTTAAGGACTAGATATGACTCGGCTGGGGTCCCAGGGGATCATGTGTCAAAGTTGTCTATCAGATGCCTGAAAGGGGAAAAGAGAAGCATTACTCGGTGCTATTGTGAGACAGTTGTCATTGACTGATCAGGCCTTTTAAGCGAGCTTTCACAGTCAATGAAACCACCTGAATAGATGAAAGCGAGACAGTTCCTAACAAACAAGAGACTATGGAATATTCATTGTGCATCTGGGAAGGAAAGATTAATGTATTAGAAATTAAAATGGGCCCAGAACGTGTGATCTTGCTCTAACACTTGGCCAGACCTATGTCACCCACTGCTATTGCCTGAAGTCGACAGACAATTCTGCCAAGGTAGCAGAGAATCATTAGGCATGCTGCTATTGTGCATGTTGAATAATAAAACTTTCGTCTATTCTTTGCCTGCAGCTGACAATGAATAATTCCAGAGCTATTTGCAATGTTAACAGCACCTATCTTGGCCATCCTTTCCTTTACGATAAGGATGGAAAATATGCATTTCAACAGTCTGTACAGATACGGACTCTCCTGCATTTCAAAGGACACCTGTC
Organism: Xenopus laevis; assembly: GCF_017654675.1. Lineage (NCBI taxonomy): Eukaryota > Metazoa > Chordata > Amphibia > Anura > Pipidae > Xenopus > Xenopus laevis. The sequence goes on from NC_054387.1 coordinate 70,232,806, forward strand.
ATTCAAGAGAAGGACCTGTCAGTCTGTAATGTATGGCAGCACCCGGAAAACAGCCAAACAGATTATCTGTACCTTCCTATTTTTTCTTCCCTTCTCAGATTATAACATAGTTACATTTGCTACTGGCTGACAAGTGATTTACACGTGCAACAAAACTGTGTCCCCGGCAAGACTAAAAGCTATTCTCTTAGACTGTCTCCGACTTCCAAGGTTTACAGCTGTATGAAATATCATATCAGATATGGGATCTGGACTGCGCTGAATGTCATTATGCGTTATATTAAAAGCGTTTAATCGGTTTGCTGACATAAAGGTGACAGCGATAAAGCTGTATCTTTGACGTCATTATCTCGGAAAATAAATGAAAGAATTACATTTTTTTTTTTGCCCCATATTCTCTTTTGTTTTCAAGGGAAGGAACAAACTGAATTATTATAATAATCTGCAGAATTAAGTGAATGTGGGAGAATGCATCCGTTCCATTTTTCCATTTATTTGATTACAGACAAAATAGATGGCATCAATAAGACTTATCTTACATTTATTGTCAATTAAACCTACAGCTATAGGATGCATCATTTATATGTGTGTGCTACAGTATATTTTGCATATTACAGGGAATTATTAAAAAATACTAGCATCTATATATAACCACTAGGATTGCTGTTCTAAATCTGTTTTGAGAGAATGGCCTAGAATAAAGATATAACTGCAAGACAGAAAACTATACTTAAATGTTTTGACCCTTCTGTGTTATAAAAAGGAATGGGGTTGTACGTGTGCATAGGGATGTATTTAGCATATAGGAAACCCAGGACCAATACATAAAGCTGGAGCTGTAGTGGGGAGCCCTCCAAACCATCACCAGATACTTTTAATTTCTTTAATAACAAATCAGCACAATACTGCTTCTTTGTATATCAGGCTAATCTGGTAGCCTATTCAAGGTGATATAGACATGTGGGAATGTACAGTTTTGTCACAGGCTCAGAAGGAGTTTATTATTTTATGATTTCAAGGGATTTAAAACCCCAAGATAAAATTTTGCATAATGAAATCCAGTGTAATTCTAGGCAACATTTCAGCATATACTGTACATTCTCATTTATAAATAACTTGATTTTTAAAGTTATTTGTAAATGTATTTGCAGTGAAAACAATTTCTGTTTATTCCCCGCAATTAGTTAAACTGCTGATTCTGGCTACATGCACCATTGAAACAATGTACAGCTATGGGACCTATAATGCAGAATGCTGGAGACCTGGATCTTCATACATTAAAGGAGAAGGAAAGCTACGGAGGCATTTTATTGCCAATAGATTAGCTGCAATAGTGCAAGCTAGAATGCTATATTTATTCTGTAGAATGTTTTACCATACCTGAGTAAAAAGCTCTAGAAACTCTGTGTTTGTTTAGGATAGGAGCTGCAGTATTAACATGGTATGACATCACTTCCTGCCTGAGTCTCTCCCTGCTCTAGGCTCAGATTACAGTAGAGAAGGGAGGGGGGTTGGGAAGAGGAGCAAACTGAGCATGCTCTTGCCCAGGGCAATGAGGTTTAAGCTGAAGGCAGGAAGTCTGATACTGAAGCCCATGTGTACACAATAGAAGGAAAGAAATGCAGTGTTTCTTTTGACAGGGGACTCAGAGCAGCATTACTTTGAGGGTTTACTGGTATATTTAGATGGACCTTTCTGATAAGGCTTACTTAGTTTTAACCTTTCCTTCTCCTTTAAGTCTACTAGAAAATCATGAAAACATTAAATAAACCCAATAGGCTGGTTTTGCTTCCAATTAGGATTAATTATATCCTAGTCTGGATCAAGCACAAGGTACTGTTTTATTATTACAGAGAAAAAAGTAAATCATTTGGATTATTTGGATAAAATGGAGTCTGTGAGAGGATCTTCGGATCTTTCTCAATTAATGGTTTCGGGATAATGGATCCCATACCTGTAGTTGTATAGGCAGCTCTCTTTCGGCCAAGACTCCCATTGCCACAGCTTTAAGGCTGAAAGTACAAATTATTTGTTCAAAGTCATTTTAATGGTTTAATCTCTGGAAGGCCCAGAGCACAGCACTTATGGCCCCTAGCACCTGGGGCCCCCACACTTCTGGTTTGCACATTCTGAATGATGTGCAATCTAGGAACATATATTTTAGGAAGCATTGCATACTGTCAGGGAGCCGGGAGCTCCCTCCAGGGAGGTAGACTGGATCAAGGAGGAAGCCCTCTAGTGGGAGCAAGGTCGCGTTATCCGAAGGGTTAAGCAGAATCAGTAGTAGTGTCACAGGCAGGAGTTAATGAGGGCAGGCAGATCAGATGCAAAAGTCCAAAGTCCAGGCAAAGTTCAATAACACAGGCAGGTAACAGGAATCAAGGCTGGAAGCAGGAATCAAGGCTGGGAGCAGGAATAAAGGCTGGGAGCAGGAATAAAGGCTGGGAGCAGGAATCAAGGCTGGGAGGAAGCAGGACAGGAACCCAGGATCAAAAGTGGTTTGAATCCTATTCTTGGGCGCCGTCACAGTGTTTTGGGCGCCCTTTTATGACGAGATCCCGGCACCAGTGATGACATCATAATGCAGCCATGTGTTCAGAATGGGCGGCGCCATCTTGGATCTTCACTACAATATGGTAGAGTGCTTCCACCCCTGATCATGTACCCTTTGTGGTACCAGGTGCTACACCGGAGGACCCACTCCTGCCATGCGGGTCATGTAGGTACATAGAAGAAATTCCAGTGGCACACTGAATGCTGAAAAAAGTGTTAAATTTATTCACCCAAATACATACAGACAAGGGCAACGTTTCGGACCACTCGGGCCCTTTGTCAAGCCTTGGATCTTCACTGTGACCCCAGGGAATGTAAACAGCGCTGTCGGGTACTTCTGGCAGTCCTGACACATACAGAGAAAGACTTCCAGAATGGAGAGCAAAGTATTGGGCCTCAGTACACAAGATGCAAATTCACACGAGGCAAGATAGAGTTTACAAAAAAACTTGATGTTTTGTGTCTGATCTTGCACATTGCAATTAGATAACATTTTTGTAAATGGGGCCAAATAACTGATTTAAGCCTTTATGGGGTAGGTTTATTTGTTTTGTTGCATAAACATTCCCAGGTAAGAGCCACCCCGTTGGTATGCTACTATGATTGTCCCAAAAATATGATTTGAAACTTTTTATACTACTGAACATGAAAAAATTTGAAAACTGTCTGATAGAGAAGAAAGTACTGTATTTGTACATTTTTGTCAATTTGTGCACATATTTTTGTGTGTTGTATTTGTCCTTTCATTTGTAAATGAGCCTTAGTCTTTATCTTCAAATTCAATAAATCCACTCCTAATCTAGTCTGCATGGGGTTAGCAGTGCAATACATCTATAAATCCTCTCAATAAAGGAACAGCACATACTGTCTTATCTATCACTTCAGTTCACAATTTATTTTATAATACAGTGTTCCCCCATAAGAGGTATGCACAGAGAATGCTCCATTATGAAATATGTGCAAATCTTGCATGTTTTATATAACTATTTTTCTTTATGGTTTATTGTAAAAGGGTAATATTCCTTTTATACTCGCTGGTTTATACGTACAATAAAGGCTTCAGTCTCTGTAGTTGGAGTTTTGCAGATTTTTCATTATATGTTATGTTTGAGAAGACACACTAAAAAAAAGAAAATATGAAGAATTTAAAAATGTGTCATTTGTAACCCAATTTGTTTAGCCATATTTACAGTTCAAAGCTTTTGCATGATGTGGTCTATGACTATAGGATAGTTATCTTTGTTGTGCATCATGCATCTTTATTTGAACATTGTAAAGGGCCTTTTACAAACTGGAAGGCAGAGTGCAAAATTTGGGGATAGGCCACCATTTCTTGCAGTTTGCCACCATGCCTTCCATCCTAAATGAATTCTCACAGATCTGGGTGTTCAATTTTGTAGCACAGGGAGATTCGGCCACCTCAATGAATACAGTGCTGCTTGTAGCACAGTATTCATAAAGAGTTGTGAGAAAGCATTTAGGCTTTATGGCAGGTGGTAAGAATAGGACTGATCTGCACCTGCCTACATTGAGCTCTGCACCTCTCTTACACTTGTGCCCCTTGATACTTTTGCACTTCTGTCTGGGGCCTTTGTAAATGACCTTTTCAATATTTAAAAAAAGTTGCACTTTTAAAATCTCCCCACCCACTTCATGATAAGTCTCACACGTACCTTTTTGGGGGTCACCCTGCTGAATTTTGAACAGCTAGGGGATTCTCTACAAATTTCATGTATTTGAGTTTTTCAGTCACCTGTAAGCCCCCCCCCTTAAATCTAATTTTGGGAAGCGAGACATAAGTAGGGTTATTTTTGTTTAAATTTTTTTTATTAAAGAGACAGCTGCTCTATGTATTAGGGTATACAAGTATCTTTCTGTATGTGCCACATCTCTTTATCAATACAAGCTACTAAACCCCATAGAAGCTACTGAACCCTAGAGCAACATTTTATGGGGTCACCCTTGTAGACCAGCACTTTTTATACACTACTGAGTCACTTACCTACTGTTAATCAATAAACCTATGCAACCAGAGGATAGTGGGTACAGAATGGATCTGGATACAGATTGCTGGTGACCCTCCTGATATAGCTGTTCAGCAGGGTCACTGAAGGAGGATCTGGCTGCCCAGGAAGGTTGCTGGAGGCTTATGCAAAAAAAGAGTATTCCAAAACCCTTTGTTTACAATGACTTCACCTTAGATCTTGCTGACAAAAACATGATTTACTATCTTTTTAGAAGCAGCTTACTTGATGAAGCAATATGGCAGAAATGGTTGCACACATACTGACAATATCACAATACTATGTAAAAGGTACAAGAAGTATAAATATAAAATAATCCTCAATTTGCATATACTTTCAAGTGTACTATGCAACTGAATGGAAAGAAGCAGTTTTTTAATTTTATAATAAGTTATATTACGCACAGATTTCTTCACATTTTTTTGCTCAATATGTTTAGATTTCAATACATGCTAACCTGCCCAATTGTTCTGTTGCACTGTTTTATCCTTACACATAGTACCAGCGAGAACAAAATACTTGCCATGGATTATGGTTCATTCTGTCAATTATCAGCAAAGGCAGAGATTTTGTCTAGACAGTCATAGATTGTTCATTTCCTTTTTTTTGCCAAGTGACTGATTGCTACTTTGACTTTGCACTTGCAAAAGAATCCGGCATTAACATTCCCTGGAGAGTCAGCAGCATACATATTGACATTCCAAAACCACAGTTCAGATCATTGAAGTGACCCCAGGGAAACATTTTCTGTAGAATCTTGGCTGTAACTTTGTTTTTCCAAATAATTCCAAGAAGGTATTTCAGTTCAGCTTTGGCGCTTTCACTTTCCAGGTGTTTTGAGTTTAGAATATATACCAATACTGTCACCAGTGATTGATTTTGTTCTATTTTAGTGTTGCCATATTGCTTTTACAACACCTGCAACACGCCAAATGGCCAACCTGCAAACATCCTACTGTTGGAGACCCCCAAACTCTAGTATCCCCCGCAACAGACTTTTCAGAAGTTATTGGAAGTTGTTGTATAACAGCAGATGTGGTGCTGGAGACTGTACATTCCTGTTGCGGGAGCTGTTGTGTTGCCAATGATCAAGAGGTGACTTAGCATAGAAAGATGGAGCTTCTTCACAAATTGGCCTTTATTTTGATTTCCCTCCTACTTGCATCTGGAATATTAATATATGACCCCTTCATTTTTAAAGGTATTGTTCAGTGTAAAAATAAAAACTGGGTAAATAGATAGGCTGTGCAAAATAAAAAATATTTCTAATATAGTTAGTTAGCCAAAAATGTAATGTATAAAGGCTGGAGTGATTTTATGTATAACATGTCAGTCAGAGCACTACTTCCTGCTTTTCAGCTCTCTTGGTTTACACTGACTGGTTACCGTGGTTACCAGGCAGTAACCAATCAGAGACTTGAGGGGGGGCCACTTGGGTCATATCTGTTGCTTTTGAATCTGAGCTGAATGCTGAGAATCAATTACAAACTCACTGAACAGAAATGTACCATGTGGCCCCCCTTCAAGTCGCTGACTAACTCAGAGTTATAGAGCTGAAAAGCAGGAAGTTGGATTCTGGCTGTTTTATTAGACATCTGTTCACTCCAGCCATTATATATTACATTTTTGGCTAACTAACTATATTAGAAACATTTTTTATTTTGCACAGCCTATCTATTTACCCAGTTTTTATTTTCACACTGAACTATTCCTTTAATGTGCTTACATTGTAACTATATAGACTGATTTTTCATTTTTGGAGACAGTTGAGCCTAAAAAAAAGGCAAAAAAGAAAGAGAAGGACAAAGGGCTTCTTTAAATAATCTGGCCCAGCAAGAAAGACTACAGCCAAGAAATTGGCCATCATTTCCATTGGCTGCAGTTATAGGCGACTGGCAGAGAAAGCAGCAGGTGCTGACGTTGTGATATGGGTTAATGCACCTGATTAAGAATCATTTACATTTAAAAATGTGTTGGCTAATTTGGGGGAGATTAAACAGCAGAAACATGCCTGGCTTTATTCTGGTGCTCATAAAAATGCAATAAGGACAACTGTACTACAGAATCCAGAAAGCCCAGAGCTCACTAACTTCCATTTTTTGTAGGGTTATTTATTTTTAATATAGCATTGGCATTTTCACTATACTACCTGCAAAACCCAGGGACGTCCAACTGCAAAGTGCACTGGAAACCAGAACTGGAGCAACTTCCAGTTCACATGCTTTAGTGTCTGAGATCCTGAACATCAGATTTGATGAAGATAGATTTGGCATCCCCCAACCCTGATACTCTACTGTGTTTTCTTAGCCCGGGTCCAAAAGTGTACCTTTCAGTGAATAATTTTATATTTGCAATAGGCATAATTGCATTAATTATAGATTTACAGTATATAAATATATATATATATATATATATATATATATATATATATATTTACACACACATTCAGAAAGAAGTGGACCCAAGATAAATGATGTATTGGGAGAAATCATAGTGATGTCACAATACTGTAACATATTAATAACATTAACGTACATTGTACTTCATAAAGACAGAACACAGAAGGGCACTGGTGGCAATTCTTAAAGATAAAAAGCAGTATACAAAATCAGTTATTTCAGTCCACATGGGCTACGAGTGCTAAAGGGATGGTTCACCTTAAAGTTAACTTTTAGTATGTTATAGAATGGACAATTCTAAGCAACTTTTCAATTGGTCTTCATTATTTATTTTTTATTGTTTTTGAAGTATTTGCCTTTTTCTTCTGACTCTTTTCAGCTTTCAAAAACAAATGCTGCGTAAGGCTACACATTTATTGTTATTGGTACGTATTATCTTTCAGTTCAGGCCCTCTTCTATTCATATTCCAGTCTCTCATTCATGTACGTGCATGGTTGCTATGGTAATCTGGACCTTAGCAACCAAATTGCTGAAATTGCAAACTAGAGAGTTGCTCAATAAAAAGCTAAATAACTCAAAAGCCACAAATAATGAAAAATGAAAACCACAAATCATACTAAAAGTTAGTTTGAAGGTGAACTACCCCTTTACATTTGTGAGTTCATTTAAACTCCCTTTGGAGTAGCAAACTCTCTCTATTTCCAGCCCGTATTGGGAGGGGTTCCATGTTCAATCACCTTGCAACATATGCTGTTGAGCGTGTTTGTGTGACAAAAAAAGAGCAGGCACTGGTGTATCAGTTTTTCCTGTCAAAGGGGAGTATGGATGGAAGATCTATAATGAGCATATAATGAGCTGACAGTAGCGGTAGTCTTACCAATATACATTTGGTCCCATGTGCATTTTATATAATAAATGACCTATTTAGATGTACAGGTAAGTCTGTATCCAAACTGGATATTTTTTTGAGTATGATAAGATAATTATATCTTATTATAACATTTATAGCAAGCCAGTCTTGATGAATGGAGCCAAGTGTTGGAAGAACCTATTTAGAAACAATGGGTGGGGTCAATTTTTACCAACAAGTCTGTTAAGTTTCTAGAGTCTAGAGGTTGACCTGTTTTAATAATAGTTTATTAACTCTATATGAATTAAGGACTCATGGGGCCCCTATACCTCCTGGGCTCCCCTGCATGGTCTGCTTTCTCTGTAGTTACGCCCCTGCATTTATCAGTTTCCAGTACTGACCAGTGGATATCAGTGGTTTTGTATATACAGAATAAAGAATTTGTGTTCTACAGCCAATCAGCCTAAGTTTAGTATGAAGTCCTCTAAAGTGGATGGATGTAAATTTTTATTTCAGTCCTTTATTCACTCCATTATTCAGTCATCGACTTTCATTTTTTCATAATAATAATACTTTCATTAATTTGTTCTCTTTTTGGTTATTATCATCCAAAGTCTTTTACATTTCTGAACAAATATTTAAACACTTATTTTACTCCTTTTTTTTTGCGATAAGACGCATGGTATGTGCTAATTGGATGATAACATAGTCGTCACCATTGAATTTCGTAGGGTTTTCTTGGCACTATAGTTCCACATTTTACATTAAGTTGAATTGGGGGTTCCTTTTAACTGTAAGTAAGAAAAACTAGCATTCTCTTTAATAGAAAAAAATAAAATCCTTTGGGACAAGAATTCATAGCAGACAAATAAAAAGAACCAAAAAGCGTGGATAGAATTTCTGGGCATGAGAAACCTCTTGGGGGAGGGGGAATATGAATAGACTATTGGCAGTGTCACTACTCTAAATGTGTGCCAGTTCCCTTGTACAGTTTTGACTCCTGGCTTTTTAGTGACAAGAGCCTGAGCCCCATCTGGTGAAATGAAAACACAATATGATTTCTATAGTTTTCCAATATCATTTACTTTCTCCGTAGAGATGACATTCGGCCTTAAGGCAGAACAATGTTGTTTTCAAATAGCATTATACAACCAAAGAAAGACAATAACTAAAGCCAGGGAAAGCAAAGTGGATTTATGTAGTCTGTTTAAATACATAAATGCTGCGTGTGTTTGTAGACTAAGGCAGAATTGATATCCTAGATATCTTACTTTAACAGCAGGCCAAATAATGGATTCATTTTCATGTAAAGCGGCAGCAATTATATGCATTTCGTTAATGTATTTTACTCTCTGGGTTTTGAATTCAGTGAAATGATCTTTGCTATCTATATAAACCAATAATAAAATCGTAAAACTATCCATTTTTTAAGGTGGTAGGCGATGTGGTAAGCGATGTAGTAGGTACACTGAAGGGTTGTGGACTATTACGAAATTCTTCTGTTTCAACAACAATTGAATATGTTTATCACTGCAGAACTTTGCCGCAATACATTATTTATTATGGAACACCAAATTATCCTACTAAAAATGCTATTCAATTCCTCAAAATGGTGTAAAATGAATAGGATTTCTGTAAATAATACTTTTGACAATGTAATAGGACTGCTTTTTCACCTTCCATCTGTGCAGTGCTTAAAGTGACATGATGCAAATTTATTAAAATTAAAATTTGAGTTTTTGATGCAATTCAAGGAAATCACCCAAAATGTGAATTTAAATATTTGAGCTTTCCCAAAAATTCTAAAACTGTCAATGCAAACATGTGGTAATTAAACCTGACAAACTTCTTTTTCGGTAAATGGGAGGTATTTTTGTAACCTTTAAGCTGGTTTACAATTCGTGCTTATAATAAGAAGTTGCATTTTCATTTTTTCAAAAAATGGATGATTTTCCTGGCCACAGAATTTTGTATTCCAATTACAATTTTTCAGAAAATATGTTAGCAGTCAAAAGAATAATTGAGTTACTCAAAAATTTGTTATTATGATCGAGTTTTCGAAAAAGTTCAAATTAAAGTGTAGTAAATCAGCCTCCTAGGGTTCCGATTCAGTTCAGCTAAGTGCTAAAGATCTAAATTCTGGTGCTGGTATTCTAAGCATCCCTTAAATGACATAAAATGGAATTCAGGACTTGTAACATTCAGTTACTTTAGAACCCAAAAAAAAGCATCTTGCAGAAAAATACCGAAAAATATGAAAGATACTTGGTGGAACTTAAGAAGAAGAAAAATAAGACGACAAATGAAAGATGTCAGTTAAATTTTTTTTGAAAATTACCTTTAAAGGGATACTGTCATTGGAAATTGAATGAATGAAATGAATCAGTTAATAGTACTGCTCCAGCAGAATTTTGCACTGAAATCCATTTCTCAAAAGAGCAAACAGATTTTTTTATATTCAATTTTGAAATCTGACATGGGACTAGACTTATTGTCAATTTCCCAGCTGCCCCAAGTCATGTGACTTGTGCTCTGATAAACTTCAATCACTCTTTACTGCTGTACTGCAAGTTAGAGTGATATCACCCCCTCCCTTTTTCCCCCAGCAGCCAAACAAAAGAACAATGGGAAGGTAACCAGATAGCAGCTCCCTAACACAAGATAACAGCTCCCTGGTAGATCTAAGAACAGCACTCAATAGTAAAATCCCATGTCCCACTGAGACACATTCAGTTACATTGAGAAGGAAAAACAGCAGCCTGCCAGAAAGCATTTCTCTCCAAAAGTGCAGGCACAAGTCACATGACCAGGGGCAGCTGGGAAATTGACAAAATATCTAGCCCCATGTCAGATTTGAGAAATGGATTTCAGTGCAGAATTCTGCTGGAGTAGCACTATTAACTGATGTGTTTTGAAAAAAACATGTTTTCCGATGACAGGATCCCTTTAAAGTTCTAATGGCACAGATGCTTGAATATAAACCTACTGTAGTTGTTATTTCCAAGTGATAATCTCTGTTTTACAATTTCCATGTCCAGTTAAATGGACCTCCTAAGTAATTGCAATAATGTGGGTGATAATGAATAGCTATGAGGGCCTGGATACCACTACCATAGTTTGCATGTATGTTTGAAAGCACCTCCAGTTGTAGACCATCCCGTTCTACATCTCTGTTACTCCATATAAAGTATATTTTGCACCAAACATTATTATTATGTAATTTACAAAAACAGTCCAGTCACCTTATTGTACATCTAAAACGCAAAACAGTACTCAGTTAAGAGTTCTAGAATGTTGAGAAACAATTTTGCAGAAAGATATTAAGTTCAGTAAGCAGCTTGAATGATGCTTTTTAACATACTGAGTTTTTAATCAACCCAATCAAAAACCATCTGTCTGTGGGTAAAACAATCACTTACTTAAAAGAGACAAGAGGAAAAGAACGATGTAGCGATCCCAAAATCAAAAAGTCCCAGTGCCTTAAGTGTGAGTGCAACATCCATTTTTTTCAGAATTTCAGTTCTGAAACTCAATTTATCAAGACTTTTCCGCTGAAAGAAATTAATGAAATGAATAGAATGAAAATTTCTGCAGCTAAAATCTGACAAGCTTTTATAACATTCAATAGGAATGTTTTTCAACATTAAGGCTATTATATTCTTTGAGTTGTTTCCATTTTAATAAGTCAATTTTGAAAAATGAATGGAACAATGAAATTTTCGTTGCAATAAAGTTTGTTCCATGAATTTACCTTATCTAACTTTTCCCATTCAAATTTTTGTAAATATGCTAGCTATTGAGTTTAATTGTGATCTTTTTTTCCACAACTGAATTTTGGAAAAAAATGTATCAAAAAATGTGTAAATCTGCTGCTAAAACTTTAACAGACCCCAAGTATAATTGTTTTGCCATCATCATAAATTTATTTGTATCAGTTACAAGGCATTGTAATTCATTTTACAAGGAAACAAAAGGAATCAGGCAAGAATGATGATTATTAATGCAACTAGTATATGACCATGTAAATGAGCATAGTTATTAGGGATGCACCAAATCCACTATTTTGGCTTTGGCTGAACCCCCCGAATTCTTCGCGAAAGATTCGCTGAATACAGAACCGAAACCGAATCATTACATATCAGGGGTGAGAAGGGAAAACATTTTAACTTCCTTGTTTTGTGACAAAAAGTCACGTGATTTCCCTCCCACCCCTAATTTGCATATGCAAATTAGGATTCAGATTCGGTTGGGCAGAAGCATTAGGCCTAAACCGAATCCTGCTGAAAAAGACCCAATACTGGCCGAATCCCGAACTGAATCCTGGATTCAGTGCATCCATTATAATTATATATAAAATTATATCATATTTAATACAGGGAAAAAAACAAATAATTATGTAATATTTAATACAGAGAAAGAAAAATATATTGTTTATTGTATACATTTTTAAAAATATTTTAAAACTTTTTCAATAATTTCCCAAAATTGAATCAGCCGTACCTGTCAAATAATTATTGTTATTATTCATATTTTTTATATAGTTTGGTCTGAAATATTTTATTATTACTGAAATAGTTTCTGACACTTTAGAGAGCAGGACAATGGACCGTTTACAGATCCACAGCATAGATTAATGATTCTAATTGAGTCTGTAGGGAAATGTTTCAGTTTAACTACTGGAACTAATTTATACATTCACTACATCGTAATAAGTCAATTTCAGTTTCTTGAAATAAAACTGGATATCCTGGGTATAGATTTGAACTATAAATTTCTGCAAGAAAAGAGTCCGTGTGTTCATTATACATTGTAAAATTACCATATGGACCTGTCAACACTTCTTAGTACAGTTTTGTAATAATGTCATTTAGCTGAACATTGGAATGTGCCAGCTGAATTAATGTTTTTGACACAATGAATTCCTTCTAAACCACTGTATCTGAGATGGCTACTAACTTTTAACAGGTTCAGCTGATACGGGAAAGGAAATGATGTTACTTACGTCTGAAATCTATCAGTCAGAATGAATCCCTATTCTGTTTTTCATAATTCTCAAAAGTGTCTGAACCAGATTTTTTAGGTATTGGAATTTTATAAACACATTTTTACCATTTTTTTTAAAATAACTTGTTGTCAGAAAACCCACTTTTATTTCTATTTGCTTTCTGCCCCACTGCCCCCTTTAAGGAGCATGCATTCAACTATGCCCAGACTCATGTACCTTGGAAATGTGAGGTCCATGGGGTATAAGGCAATGCAATATAATACTCTCCAGTGCACACTAGTGCACACTAACATTTGCAATGAAGCACTGGTGCTCCATATGTCTAAAAGCTGAAAAAATAATCAAAAACTACTACTCCACAAAAAACAACTTTTCTTGAGCTATGTGGCTATCCAAGACAAATCTGTGTGCCTCCATCGTTTTATGTACTGTAGATCCATGGAAAAGTCATCTTGTTTTGTGTTTTTATATTAAATTAGAGTCCATTAAAGTAATGGTGCCCTGGTACACTCCACAATATAAAACTCAAGTAGTTGCTTTGTTGACTTACTGTATCCAACAGCATGAAATGAAGACAGAGCATACTGGAATATAAATCTGCAGAAATTTGCAGAAAAAAGGAATGTTTAAAGTGTCTATAGATGGGACAATCAGGTCATCACTTTCAACCATAAAAGGTTCCTTGACTGATCTGGCAGGCCACAGGAGTATTCACATCCTACTACGTAGCTTGTCATGTGCTAGGCCATGAAATTTGCTATTTGGCTAATATGACTGAATTGTTGGGTGACAAATATCCATTTGTTTGCTCACTTGCCAAATTGAGTGGATCTTATGATGTATAGTCAGATTCAGTTTTTCAATGCTGCCCCTAAAGAAAACAAAATCAAAGTTGGCTCATGTGTCCTGTTAAGTAGTAGCTACCTACTTCTATTGCAATTCAACCTACCAAGTTCCATGTGCAGATTAATATATATTTGAAAATAGTACTCCTCAACTTTTGCAGTTTTGCAGCCAATTAGCCTATACATACAATTTGTCCCTCAGCTCGTTTCGCTTTGCACGACAAAACAAAAATTACAAGCAACAAATATGCCAATTTATCCTTCCCCTCTCCTTCTCCAAAAGGATCTGAGCCATCCCACTGCCTATATAAGGACATACACATAAGTATATTGTTTATTCATTTTTTAATGTGGGATACAAAGCACCCAGATATTTTCTGTTGGTGTTCAGATTTATTATTAGTTGTTAGTTATAGTGTAGTAGTAGATACCATTACCAGTTGACCTGGGAGTCTTTTTTTTCTATTGATGAAGCTGTTGTAGTCTAGTGGATAAGAGGTCCTTTAATAATGTAGGGCATTTGTGTAGCAGTATACAGAACAAAAAATGCTGTGATGTTGCCCTCCCAAAGCAGAAACAAGGTGCCACGAGACAGAATATTAGCAACGAATACATTTTGCAAATTTTTCACCATTTCGGCAGTTTCGCACATTTTTCGGTCAAGCGAAACAGGACAGATTCAGTCATCACTAGCCAGCAGTTAATAAGAGAGCGAGCTGGCTATTTAGGAGATTGAAAAACTGACAATACAAAGAAATCATTTTTCTGTAGGTGACAAAGAAATGACATGTAACTCTAACAACAGATCTTGGTGGGATCAATGCTACCATAATTCTACTATGCAAAAAAAAGAGCATTGGCAGTGTAACAGAAAAACAATGACGTGCACGTGATTAAATGTCACTTTAGCATCAATGCCAACTGATCTCTCTGGAAGGAAATAAACAGCCGGGTGATAAACAAAGCTGTGATCTGTTTATTATTATATATACTGTCACAGGCAACACAATAGCTGCGCTTCTCATTATATTTTAAAGACCAGCGATTGCTTCTAGAATATGTACAGTCTGCGTGTGAGCTGCTGACTGCCAATACTTTGAGGATAATGAGTCGCTGACTGATTTCCCATAGGATATATAATTTATCCTAAGTATATAATGTGTCAGAAAGCTACAAGTTCTAACAAGGGTTTAGGAGGGAAATTCACATTTGCTTATGGAGATAATTTAACACTTTCAGGGATAAATGAGCTGACAATCTTCCAGGGATTTCAGCCTGGAAGAAATAAACATTGTAAATATATTAAAGAGATGCTATCTTTTAAAACCTTTTAAGATTGATTTAAGGCTTATAAGTGTTATCAAAGGAACATTGGACATTGTCCCCATCTTCAGGGCAGGATATTGGTGTCCCTGTGGACACACCTTGACTCATTCACAAGGCACTGTACATTTTTTATCTTTGGTGGGACTTTGAAGGCTCAGTCAAACACTGCAGAGTACACATTGCACTGCCCATATAAGTGCAAAGAGAATAGCACCCTCATTCACAATACAGAGTGCTTGCACAAGTTATATAAAGGTATTACATATCTGGAGTTAAAGGCAGCCATTTTCTTCTCTTCTGTCTTCATCGGTGAATGCGCAGTTGGAGCAGACCAGGTTTTTGTCAACTGCGCATTCATTCCTGGATTTCAATTAGTAAGAGCTGATTGCCTCCCATATACAATACACTGATGGGGGTCATCAGCCATAAGGATTTTCTAGTTAGAAAAGTGGATTGGCATCACAACTGCTAGAAATGTTTAGCTAACGGTGAACGAAAGTTTTTATTCACTGGTTGTACAGTAATTACCTGACAAAAGATGGATTTATAGCATAGAAATGTTTAATTTCCCTTGCACTTCCACCTAAAATTACTTTTGAGTTTAACAAAAAACAAACAGCAAAGGGAAGAGTCGCACAAAGACAAATGTCAATCAGTATTATTCCTGGCTGGTAAGAGATAGCTAAAGCAATAAATGTGAGCTAACAGACTAAAGGTAGACAAAAAAGCGATAGATAGATAGATAGATAGATAGATAATGGATGGATGGATGGATATAGACCCAAACAAAACTATGCCTGTGGGACACAGGATTTTGGCCAGTCCTGGCCATTCCCTGCCCAATGCTTTAATACCCTGCCATCAAATGCCATCTGTCCATATCCATACACTTGCGCAGACGTAAAGGTGGCAAACCTAGGGTAGATAGATAGTTAGATAGAGAGATAGAGAGATAGATAGATAGATAGATAGATGGAATGCACACATCCTAAAGAAAAGAAAATGAGGTGCCAGTCCACAAAAATCAGACCACTGAACAATCTCAAGGTCCCCATAGACGCGACGATTCTTCTTGCCGAACGACCGATTTTAGGGAAGCCCGACCAATCCTTCGAAATTATCGTGCGGTTAGTGGTATTCGAACGATCGTACATCTTACGATTTTTCGGCCGACATCTGTCGGGAAATTGATCGGCCAGGTCAAAAAATCTTTGTCGGTCCCAGTGCAATCTCTCTATGTTTGCAGGGCCAAGCAGGCAGCTCCCCTTTGTTTTCCTGGTAAATTGGTCTTTTTAGTTGATGGTAAATTTGTACGATCGTACGATCGTTCTGAGAAGATCGTGGTCTCACGATCAGGATCTGATCTTTTAAAAATCTCAACATCTATGGCCAGCTTCAGACAGTTAGATAGAACTCCATTGGGAGAATGTGATAAACATTCGCAATGCGAAAAGTTATGCCTCTGTGCGAACAAATTTTCCTTTACGCTAATTCAATATAGCTTTTGCAAACCCGGAAACTGTTTAGCGACCACTTCTCACAGTGGAAGAAGATTTTCAAATGTAATAGTTTGTCCCAGTGCGCAGTGAATGTAATAAAACTTCTTACTGAAAAAGTTTTTACATTTGCTCCAAAAGATTACGACACCTTCAAGCATTTCTTAAAAGTGGGCAATGCGCAATTAAAATTCGCAATGCAATAACAGTTTAAGGAAGAATATTACATTGCAAAATGTACATTTTTATTCTTATTTGTGCAAATTGTTTTGCTTGTTGCAAATTTTATTACATTCCCCCACGTGTGCTTAATACAAGGGGCATTAGACAATACTAACATACCTACACTGCTACCTGGATATAATCCCCTATTAAAGTGCCAAATTCCTTTACCAAAGTATATAAAGAGAATGATACATTAACACTATTCAATCTTTTATGCCACAACCACTGCTATATTGCTGTTTTTCACCTTGCTACCAGACAAGTGATGCAATAAGGGGGAACTGCCATTGTGTCACAATTAAAGCTTCTGTGCAGAGAGCATGCTGTATAATTATAAATGAATGATAAATTCAAGAATATTATCATCTTTTATTTATAAGGAGCAGACATATTCCAGCAGAGCTCTATGTGAGGGAGACAATGCTCTTCATAAGGTACATTTTAAAAAATCATTTAAATAATATTCACATATTCCAAATAATCAAATAATTGAATATTCACAGTTAAAACCCTTTGCAGTGTGTGTCTGTATTGCACCAGCCATTCTTTCCTGTATAAATGCAACAGCTCCCTCTAGAGTTCCTGCGCCTACTAGCAGAGTAATTGTAAAGTAATCAAGACACATTTTCTTTCTGAAAGTATTTTGAATAATGTCCCGGCTTGATAAAGTGTTTGCAAAATAGAGCTGGAGAGGTTTTGCTCTTGGGAGAGACGTCTCTTTCTTATTACATCTACTTGATTAGTTTCCTTGATGCACACACCGCAGAGGAATAAGTACAACTCATTTACATAATCCGTCCAATATTGCCGTTACCTTACACTGTGTAGATATTCGCTGAGCCCCCTTTCAGCAGATGTTTAGGGGAGAAAGAAGGGAATGAGTTGGTGCATTCAGGGCATGGGTTGGCAGAGGAGTACAAGGCTGGTAGTGAGTTGGCTTAACAGCCAGGCATACATTTGGTGCCATAGCACTTCAACGGGGCATAATTCTTTTCAGCAGTGCACTGACCCCCCACACAAAAAATCACAGCAGCTCTTACCTGGCCCTCTCACCAGCCTCCCACCAACCCCAACCACTGCTTCCCATCTGATTGTGGTGAAGTAGCTAAAAAAGCAGGTTGAGGAGAGGGGATTTCTTAGATCTATAGAGAAAACAGTCTGTCTCCTCTATAGTTATGCCACTGATTCTGTCTTGCCCTATCTTGCTTTAACATAACCATAACGTCACGTCTAGTAGAATGTGATGGTAATTCCAGAGTTCTCACATTAGTTGCGTCAAGGCAAAGCACACTTGCGTCAAAAGAACCACAAGACAACATTATTCTAATGTCCGAGACTGGAGTAATTGGTGTAATCTGGACATTGCTCCCACTCCTCGTGACACATCAGGCATAAATAATGCAGGCACAACTTCCTATATGCCAGCAGTTACACTGGAATTATGGAGAAAAGTTGCATTATGGGTAAAAAACCTGATGTGTCTTGTCTGAAAATTGCACTTTGTACACTGAACTTGCACGTGTAATGACCCTTTGTGTATGAACAACTACTCATGGTCCTGGGTAGCTGAAAACAAAAATGGAACAACCACTTATCCACATTTGTCCTTTCTCCCTTGACATATTTATTCACCTAGAAGGAGACGTTAGACTGTGACAGTCCCTTCATAAACAACACATACCCAAGTGTCTGCTCTTTTGTAAAGTGCATTCAAATATTGACCTCATCCTTAAAACGGAAATGTCTCACAAAATACCACTCTGTCATAATGACCTTTTTAAGAAGCAGCCATCCAAACAACATAAACCCTGTTTCAAGAGGATTTTTATTGTGGCCATATTATTTTGTGGGTCAGATTCTGTTGGGCTAGAGAAGCAATTAAACACAGCAAAAGAGCCTCCAACTAGCAGATAACCCCCTATCAGTGTTGACTACTGCAGGTGGTAGTAGACAGTGAACTGAATAAAGTACTTACAGGCCCAATGGGTCCATTTTTCTTTTGCGAGTCATCTAGTAGGGTTCTTTGTGCTCGCCAATCATTGTGGCATTTATTTGTTAACTTAGGAATGAGTAAGTGCTGATATAGTATATCCTCTATGAAGATATTTGGTGGTAAAGCCTCTTCAAAAAACGTTCCCATTAACTATAAAGTCAACATGGTGCACCTCCTGGCCCTACCTCAAGCCACTAATCTGCTGAAGCAAAGTCATATCTCATCTAAAGGAACCCATTCCCTAACAGCTTGTGCTCAGGCTGACCACCAAGTGATTCTCCTTAAGACACTAGAGAAGGTTTTGATTACTGCAAGGGATTCCCTCCTTTAATTTCCTTTGGTCTCCATTGTTAATTGTCTTCTCCATACAGCTTAGAGCTACCATAGATTTGCATAACACATTCATTTAATAAAGAATATTGGAGCATACATTATCTTCATTGATCCTCTCATACTTCATTAAACATAGATGTGTATTTAATTTTCATTCTTAATATTATGTGGGCTACTTGTACATCTATATGTGCTTTATATTCATATATTTGTGTGTGTTTCTCTGTTAGTACCCAGAGAGTAGGGATGTAGCGAACGTCGGAAAAAAAGTTCGCGAACATATTCGCGAACTTGCGCAAAAACGCGAGCGGTTCGCGAACGGTTCGCGAACCCCATAGACTTCAATGGGAAGGCGAACTTTAACATCTAAAAAAAAAATTTCTGGCCAGAAAAATGATTTTAAAGTTGTTTAAAGGGTGCAACGACCTGGACAGTGGCATGCCAGAGGGGGATCAAGGGCAAAAATGTATCTGAAAAATCTGCCTGTGTGTGCTTGGAAGAGATAGTGTAGGGGGAGAGCTGTTAGTGATTTCAGGGACAGATGATAGTAAGTTTGCTGGCTAGTAATCTGCTTGATACTGCTCTGTATTGGAGGGACAGAAGTCTGCAGGGATTTGAGGGACATTTTAGCTTAGGTAGCTTTGCTGGCTAGTAATCTACTGTTCTCTTTAAACAACTGCCATACGTTGACCTTGTAGGCATTGTTTGCCCAGTTTTTTTGGACGCAGCCACTGAAGCACAGTTGCCAGAAAAAATATGCCATATAAATGCTGAAAATAGTCATTTTTCGCCATACGTTGACCTTGTAGACATTGTTTGCCCAGTTTTTTTGGTTGCAGCCACTGAAGCACAGTTGCCAGAAAAAATATGCCATATAAATGCTGAAAATAGTCATTTTTCGCCATACGTTGACCTTGTAGACATTGTTTGCCCAGTTTTTTTGGTCGCAGCCACTGAAGCACAGTTGCCAGAAAAAATATGCCATATAAATGCTGAAAATAGTCATTTTTTGCCATATACGTTGAGTCAACGTATGGCAAAAAATGACTATTTTCAGCATTTATATGGCATATTTTTTCTGGCCTCTGTGCTTCAGTGGCTGAGGCCAAAAAAACTGGGCAAACAATGCCTACAAGGTCAACGTATACACTACTACAGCGGTGGATACGGATTACGTAAAATATATTATGGCTGCTTGAAAAAAGTCACTCCGGTGTTTTTTCTGGAGACGGTAATATTATGGATATTTAGACAGAATGTGAACAAGGTCACACAGCTAGATGGCGGGTTGAAGAAAACACTGTGCAAATAATGCCTACAGGGCAAATAATGCCTAAAAGGTCAACTTATACACTACTACAGCGGTAGTAAAATAAAAAAAAGTAAAATAAAAAAAAATGAATATTAAAAAAAAAAATTAAAGTTGGTGCTGCTGAACTACTAGGAGCAGCAGATTAGCACACCAGTCCCACTCCCCAACACTGCTAGACTAATAGCACTGGGCTCTTATAGTAGTAGTAGTAGTAGTAGTAAAACAACAAAAAATAAATAAAAGCAGTCCTTACAAGGACTACTGTTATTGCAGCAGTCAGCAGATGAGATCAGAAGCAGGACAGCTGCCCACTGCAGCTACATACAGAGCACTGCAGTAGAAGGTAGATTACTAGCCAGCAAAGCTACCTAAGCTAAAATGTCCCTCAAACCCCTGCAGACTTCTGTCCCTCCAATAACAGAGCAGTATCAAAACGATTACTAGCCAGCAAACTTTCAACTGTCCCTGAAATCACTAACAGGCAGCAGCTCTCTCCCTACACTATCTCTTCAGCACACACAGGCAGAGTGAAAAAACGCTGCAGGGCTTCGGTTTTTATAGGGAAGGGGAGTGGTCCAGGGGAGAGCTTCCTGATTGGCTGCCATGTACCTGCTGGTCTGGGGTGAGAGGGCAAAAAAAAGCGCCAACAATGGCGAACCCAAAATGGCGAACGTCGCGCGACGTTCGCGAACTTCCGGCGAGCGCGAACACCCGATGTTCGCGCGAACAAGTTCGCCGGCGAACAGTTCGCGACATCTCTACCAGAGAGCACCAGTGTCTCTTTATAGTTTATTTTCATTTCAGCAAATCAATATCTGACTGTGCAAATCCTCCAGACAATCAAGTTGGCTTGATCCACTTTGAATTATCCACTTATTTATTATTCTGTTCCCTATAAAGAACCTAGGCTTTACCTATATATAGAAAGTCATTGTTTAAGATCCTTCTCCATATGTATTAGCTTTAATATAGCCGCATACCAATTTTTGTTTCTTTAATGCAGTTCAAATATTTTCCTTTAATATAATGCATAAGGAGCCTGGAATGATTGACACGGTAGACTCATCTTGACTTTGTCCTTTATGTTGTGAATATTATGTCAGTCTTGTGTCATTAACCTCACAGCAACTTTCCTCTTGGAAGAAATCTCTACATGTAGCTACAGCAATGCAAGGTGACATATTGCGGGTCTGCCGGATACTAAGCTATTGCTCTGGCAGAATAAAGTCCAATATTATTTCTGCATTTCAAAACACCCTTTTGTAAATTGCACCTCTTTCATTTCCATGCATGTAAAACATAAGAACAGTCCCAATCTCCCTGTATAAACAATAGCTTTATTTCTTCTAAATCCAAAGCTTCTATTCACCGAGTGCATCTGCAAGAAATATTTCAGATTCAGCTCTTGCATTCAAATCAACAGAAATCAGGTACATAGATGAAATTATCATATATATATATATATATGATATAGCAGCTAGTAAGTTGCAGGTAAAACGTATTTGTCCCTTTTATAAAATGTATAATGAAACTATAGAATTCTTAATGAATCAGATGAAAATTGAGCATAGGACTGGCCAGATATGGGATGACTTTGACGTAGTTGGCCAGCTTAAATATATTACAATATATGGACAAACAATCCCTGTTTTGTTTAAAGGGTAAGGCATTTTTCAGTAGCAGTATGCACAAAATGTCTCTGTCTTAAATATATTGATAATGGGTTGAGTGCTGAGGACTCTTGTAATTGTCTATATATATATATATATATACATAGACTGTCCATAGTGATGGCACAGGATCTGCACAACCACATGTGGTTAAAAGATAGGTTTATTGATCCGACGTTTCAGTCCCACACAGGAACCTTTCTCAAGGAAAAGATATATACATATACAGTATATACACAATACACAAAGGCCTTAACTATCTGTAAAATGTATCCTTATATATGCTGTTCAGTTAAAGGAGAACTAAAGCTTAACTAAAGAAGTAGGCTATAAATGTTGTACATTATGTTTTGGGCTCTTGTACCAGCCCAAGGCAACTACAGCCCTTTAGCAGTAAAGATATTTTTCTCTGAAAATGCCCCAGTAGCTCCCCATCGTTTTTTTCTGGTGATTCACTGCCCATGCTCTGTGCTGCTGTGACTTACTGAGCTTAGGGACCCACAATATACAGTACACATGTAATATAAATGTCACAATATAAGCCTGATTAGTAATACATACAGATAATTACTACATGACAGCACAGAGAACACTGCAACTAGCATCAGAAACCTTGTAAAATCAGCTTATACTGTATTACAGGCCACATCATTTTCAACTTGATAATTGATAATTTGTGACAACCCCTAAGCTTAGCTTCTCAACGACTGCTCAGAGCCCACTGAGCATGTGAGTGTCGCAGACATTTTCCAAGATGGTGACCCCCTGTGACACGTTTGAAGTCCTGGATCATTGCTGCTATTAACAAGCTTAAACGTTAGGCTGGTGCAATAAGTTCAGTATATAAAATATGGCATTTTTTAGCCATATTCAATTTTAGGGTTTATTTCTCCTTTAAGTGATGTAACCATTGGTTAGTGATATAATTGGTGTCATGTGACTCACTGAAACTTGCATATTATAAAAAAAATTGTCCCCCTAATATGAGGATATTAGACGTCACATTGGTTCACTGAACTCTTGTGACTTTTAAATGGTCACACAAGGCATTGTAAGAAATGGGAGTCATTAAGAACACAATTTCAGATGTTCTTCACCATGTTTTTTTCCCCTTCATTTTTTTTCGCCATAATTCCAGCATAATGAGTGGGAGCTGCATCCAACACAATCCGAGCTGATGAGTCAAAGCACACACAATGGTACATGTTCATTTTAATGCAATTGTGCAGAAAAGTTCTGTTCTTGTATAAGTTATGTTCTGGTTGTATTTGTGCAGCTCACCATGAAAATTAATATCTATGCATGACTCTTTAGGTGCAAGTGTGCTCCACCTATTGACGCTGGCCATTGTGGGAACCCTGGAGTTACCACCACCTCTCTTTCTCTGTAAATAATATATATACATACATATATATATATATATATATATATATACACATGTATCTCTTGTACTAGTACTTGTATAGACAAGCATGGTTTGTTCAATACAATACAATACAATAACAGTGCAGGCATAAAAAAATCAAACAAGAAATAAAAAAGAAATATACACAGTTACAAGGATTGAGCGCACCATGTGTTGAGAAATACTCAATATATGTATATATAACAGAAAGCAGATTTACATCTTTACTTTGGAAAAAAGAATCCTTTGCCGCCCTGGCCTGGTTCAATCAAGTGGAGTAGAATGGATACCCAGAGGCTGACTTGTATTTTAATGAATAATGTGATACACAATCTCAGCAGCGAGGCCACTGGCTCTCCGTCTGGCTTTTCCATTAAAGGATGTAAACAATTCCCAAACAGTGTGTAAGCAAAGCGACTTTTAAACCATTAACTAGTTTTAATGAGCATGGGACCTGTTACCCAGAATGCTCAGGACCTGGGGTCTTCCAGATAATGGGTCTTTCTGTAAATTGGGTTTTAATACCTTAAGTCTACTATAAAATCCTTTAAATATTAAATAAACCCAATAGGCTGGTTTTGCTTCCAATAAGGATTAATTATATCTTAGTTTGGATCAAGTACAAGCTACTGTTATATTATTACATAGAAAAAGGAAATCCTTTTTTAAAATTTGGATTATTTGGATAAAATGGAGTCTATGGGAGACAGCCAACAGCCATCAGTGTAGTAACTACCGAGGGAGCAGGGGGTGCGATTGGGCTAGGGCCCGCACCCCCTCAGGGCCCCCCCGGCAGCTCGCGCACCACAAATTCCACCGGTTCCGGTCGTACTGAGGGGGGCCCAGCTGTGCGTCCCGTGCCAGGGCCCGCCACCCTCTAATTACATTGCTGACAGCAATTCCATAATTCAGAACTTTCTGGATAACGGGTTTCCGGATAATGGATCCCATACCTGTACTAAATTTGAGCAAAGGAAAAATTATCTATTCAAAGGCATAACTTTTCGCATTGTGAATAGTTTTTCAATTACTGACTTTTATTACATGTCTTTATTAGCCTCATCTTCTATTTAAATGCACCATGATGTACTTTAGACATCATAGGATGTCAACAACCCCATCTCTATAATGTTTCATTCTTGATAAATGCTTCTGGATTTTACCTTTTAGCATATAAAAACCTTGCTAATGATTTGTTAAAGCAAGAAAAGTTGAGAAATAACATCAGTAAATTCAAAGGATTGTAGCATTCCATTAGCTTTTTGTATCTTTCCACAACAATAGTTAGTAGTTATAACGCATTACTGCCTTTCAGCAATAAGATCCTGAGTTTGATTCCAACCTGAGTGCCTTTGTATGTTCTCCCTGTGTTTGTGCGTGTTCCTCCATGGTTTCCTCCCTTGTTACATAAACATACAGTCTAGTTCACTGGCTACTGATGAATGCTGACCCTATTGTGTGTTATCTGAATTTGATAGAGAGCTAAAATTGTAATTTCCACTGTGGCAGGAACAATAACTGTGTACAGGAAGCCTATACTGTATAATAAGGAGTGAGTTATTTAAAAATCTATCCACAGATTAAAGGAAAACTATACCCCTCAAACAATGTAGGTCTCTATAAAAAAACTTTTTCATAATAATATACTTTTTAGTAGTATGTGCCATTTGGGTAATCATAAATAGGAAACTGCCATTTTAAAAAATAAGCGCAGACCCCTGGGATCATATGATTCACAGTGCACACAAACATACCAAACAAACCATACATGTTAGGTCACATGAGCCAATTAACAGACAGAGTTCTGTCTTTTGCTTCCTCACTTCTTCCTGTTACAGTTAGAGTTGAAGTATTTCTGAGGCAGCACACAGACCATCACAAAATGGTGGTTTAAGGCAAGAGATGTAAAAGGGCAAGAGTTACTTACATATATATACTTGTTTGGTAAGATTTTTTAATATGCCACTTAATTTAATATAAACTCTGTTGCTCAAGTATTTATTTTGGGGGTATAGTTTTCCTTTAATTCATGATCACCTTAACAATGTTAGTGCCTAATCATTCATTAGTCAACAAAATCAAATTTTCCTTGTCGCTTGCTGTACATTAGTTGGTGGATAGCTTAGGTAGTAAGTCAGTCATGCCACTGCTAGTCATGGGAGATAACATTTTCAACAGTGACACCCATGGCAAGGTTAATAAAACAGAACAGTATAGTAATGATTGTCACAACTGGCTTTGTTTTAGGGCAGAATAAAGTGACACCAACATAAAGCAGTAACACACACCCTTAAAAGAGAAAAACATCAACTTCAGGACTAAAATCAACAGTTTAAAAAGTTGACATTTCCAATCAATGCTTCATTGTTATATAAAATGCCATAAAGAAGCGTAATGATTAACACCGTGTTCGGCAGTGGCTGAGTTTATTGCTATGGGCAAACTTTTTTGCCAAGGTAATTGATTAGATTACAAACAATCTATAAAAAATGTTATGAGAAAGGATGATCCAAAATCTCAGCTAGTTGGATGTGTTTACCTGGAAGAAAAAAATAGATAAAAAAAGATACCAAATGTCTTTCTGGACTCATTTATTTTGCAATACCAGCAATATAATATATAAAATGTGCTGCATTGATTTTATTCTTCTATAACCAGGCTGCATTTGGGGGCTTTTATAGATTTATAATATCATGTAATTTATCAAACCTAAAAAATGAAAAAGAAAAGCACTATCTCTCTATATAACCTCAAATGGCCAAAAATGTAGAATAAGGAGCAATGACCTCTTTTTCTTAGAATAGTGTGGTCAGTACATCACAAGATTAATATCCAGATTTGAAGTGTATCTCTTAGAAAAAGCTTTGGATTCCTCAGTTGGGTTCTTGCACAAAATCTAGAAAATTCAAATGAAAACATTCATCAACCTGCTGAGTTTTTATAGAAGACAAAAGAAAGTTTATTTTCAACCGTCACGCAATTATTTTTTACATTGTTTTTAAAATTTGGGGGGAAAATGAATTAAAATAACCGCATCAAGAATTATTCCAAGATTGAATTCATTTTTCCAGCTGAAGTTTTTTCAGACTTATGACCCCATTTTTTCCCCAGAGGTCAAGTTTCCTAGAAAATAAATAGATTAGCCTCAATGCTCCTTCTGGGTCTGAGATCCTATAGGGACTGTATAATAGTGTTTATACATAATATACATTAATCAGTATCTATATGAAATTGATTGGGTTTTATATATTTATATCAAAATCTTGAATTAATTTGGGATATCATGAGTTCTGGGGAATTGTTGTTTATGAATGTATATGTTGTGCACTTTATTGGCGTTTTCTATTATTCTAATAATTGATGCTTTATATGAGGCACACTTTGCATGTGGGCTACAATATTAATCTTGGGGTATATTACACCCCCTGCTCTAGAATAAAGAGGTGAGAACTGTAGTGTTACTTCTCCTCCTTTTCTTTTTCTATAAGTTCATATATGCAGGTAGTAGCACTGGAAGCTTAGCAAGTCAAGGAATCAATTCCATGACAATACCAACATATGCCATTGGAACTTGATTTATGGGAAAACAATATTTACATTGTAGAAATTTGGGACAGATATTCTCTTATGATTTACCAAATCTTGTAGAATTTTAATATATTCTTTCAGTGTCAGACATTTATGTTGTGGGCATTCATTTCTCATTGTTAAATGCATGCTTGCAGCTTTATATCATTTAAAATGCATATTGTTCTTGTATACTTCAGTAAATAAAATGCCAAGTACAAGTGCCTTAGGGCTGCTTGTATGTCAGATAATTAAGTCATCAAGATTTTAAGCCATCGGGTCTTTATCAATGGTCCTTGCAGGTCATTGTCTGCATAGCAAAATTTGAGGTGATGAATGACCTTTTGACAGAGCTGGAGGGCGGCAGAGGTTCTCAAGGCGTAACTAATAATTTGAAATATGTTTGTGTGGGGCTACATATTTATGAATTCACAAAAAATTATGTAAAGCATGGAATATTTTCAAGGATTAAATAAATACCCACCAGATACAGAACTCAGTAGTTGCACCATAAATAAATAATGTATTTTAAACATAATGGAGGTATTTTCAAAACAGGACGTCCTACTCCATGCTCACACGGTATATATATATATATTTATTTCATATGTATTACCTGAAGAGGAGAGTGTTGCTGTTAATTAAAAACTTAATATTTTGCATTCATAACATATAAACCAAACAATATAACTATATTATACTTTGCTTACACAAAATACATGGTTTTGAAGTTGCAAAAGAAACATGTCTACCAAGCTGTATTGCATGAGTCCAACTGGACTACTATAGTCCATGATGGAAGGTTCTGCAATAAATTCTTCTTTTTCCTTCCTGAACAATCTATACCTGCCAGTATTGTGCTTACTTTTCTCTTGACTGCATTGAGTGAAGTCATATGAAATTATGATTCCTAGGACCCTTTAGTCTATTGATATTAACAGAAAATTACCTACCATTCTGTATTCTGCATTTCTACACCCTTTATATACTACTCTCTCTTTTATTGATTTAAGGAAATTGAGGCAATGCAAAAAAAAACCCTCATCTATTCCTCTGTTTTCTCTAAATCCTTTTGCAATTGACTTGCCTCTCGGGGATGTCACCATCATAGACATTTTGACAGATATCTTTTTTTTTTAATGACTATTCTATGTACATATATTATTAGTTATATACAATATGGGTTTTTATGTTCATATATTATTAGTAATATACTATCCGGGGTTCTATGTATATATTTTATTCACTATATATTATACGGGGTAATAACATTATTTTTTGTTGACCAAAGCAGGTATCATAGACATTGTAACTTAGGTTGAAAGTTTAAGGTAACACCTTAAAAGCATTATGTTCTTCTGCGACACTAACCCATCCACCAGTTAGGAAAATTAGAGTGTGTTATATATTCCCTTACAAGCACACTCCCAGGAAAATACACTATAAGGGATGCCATCACTGACTGATAAAGTGAGATATCTGGATATTCAATAAATCATTCATTCTGCCTTCAAAGGCACTGGGGAGACATTGGATAGTTCATTAAATTTCCCACTTGCCAATATTCAGTGCTTTTGACCTGACAAAGGAAATATGCTCATGTACCCAAGTCAAGGGGATTGGGGCGAAGAGGATGGCGGGCCATCGATATCAGATTTTAGATGCCCAATTTTTTTAATTTTATATGCTTACTAGATCTCAAAAATTAGAGTTTCTAGTTGTGCTAAAAACTGGAATTTGAATGTTGATAGTGTGCAAACAAATTATGACTTTATTGAAGGGATTTCCTCATAGATCTGCATGTTTTATTAAAACTACTTGTTAACATATGTAATTCTATATGCAACAAATTGAAAAATAGCACTCAAACATTAGTACTTAGCCCTATCTACCCAATACTACTGCTGCAAAACTCCACCTTGGAAACAACCAACAAAGGCCAAGTCTACCTCAACACACCACCACAGAGTCTGACCTAGACCATTTCACTACGTTTTATACACAAATAATCACATGGTATTACCAGACCACATCCACATATGATGATATGACATCAGATAATGGTGCTAAGTTCTGAGGCTAGCTTCTTTCCCTAAGAAAAATTGTATCTTTCTGCCCCATAAAGGGAATTTTTGTTTTTAGGGATTTCAATTAACCTTATACATGCACCATATTAATAAATCTTCGTCAATCACAGAGTCCAGTAAAATGTGGTTTAGCAAGTAACATCTATGGAATGTGAATGAAGGCTATTTACAGTATATTTAAAAGTAAGCCATATGAGGTTAAGGTCCATGGCATGTTTGCAAATAAAATATGTGTTTGTTTCCCTTTAAATATCAATAAACAAGCAACCTGCATTGAATAAATACAGAATTATTTATTTCTGTATAAGAAAAAAAGCAACAGCCTATTTCTAATGAATGTGAATCTGTGAATGTATTCCATATATTTTAGAGTGAAATTGAACAAACACAAATATGAAATGTGTTGTCTTTCTATATTTTCAGTTGGAAATCAAGAAACTAACCAGCGCATTGCCTGTAGATTCTCTTTTAATAAACCGTACATTAGTTTCATTCAGCGACACTTGCCTCTGGCTATCAGCGACGGCGGAATATTAGTTTAAATACAGATTGCTTACAATAACAGTGTAGCAGGAGGTCTGCCTCAAGTTAAGAAATGGTTATGATTGTATTACACCTGCAGTTCCATCGGAAACATTTTATTCAATCAAAGGGAAAATATAAATGCGGTTCCTCTGCTCTGTCAAGATTAAACTGTTATTGATCCTTTAAATGAAATTTGTTCATACTGATCGATCAAACACATTATCTTTTTTTTCCAGTCTATTACCAGCAATTGGAAACTCTCAGGCGTCAATAATAGTCTGGCCACATGAAGTTGTAAATTTGTCAGAGAAGGTGTTGAAATCTGAAATACTTGTTAGTTTTTATCTGAAAACAAAATCAATACATTATGATAATGCCGACAACCCATCAAAGTGCTATGGTCATGGAACACACTTGAATGGTAACAGTCTTATTCTGATAATGTTTCTTACCTAATTAGTTGGCCATTAACAAATAAATAGCTGAATTTAATGAAATGTCTTGTAGAGTGATAATTAAGTTTGTTTAGCACAGTCCTGGCTTATTTATGCATAAAAACTTGCTCCAGTGCTCTGTCCGTTAATTTTTTACTATAGAAGACAGGAAAAGAAGGGGGGATGGGTACTACAGCTGTTATATAAGTTATATATGATATACAAAGGCTGCTAGTGGGGATTTATTGTTTTTAGAGCCAGGACTAGTGGTAGACATGCTTAGGGTGCATTTGCAAGAATGTATGGTATAGTAGACTCCACTACTGCCCATCCTGGCTTGCTCAGAGTTCCAGAAAGGGTGGAAGAAACCCGTGGTAGTGAGAATGTGGCAGTAGGAATGTTGATACCACCGTGAACGGACAAGGGACAAGTGAGAGCGAGGATAAGAGGTACTTGTATTGGCTTCAAGTACATCTTGGCCCAGAACTGTGTGTTTTAATGCATTTGATGCAATTGCAGTGAATGCAAATTCAGGCAGAGCACAATCACACTGGAATGACGGTAACAAGTTGTAAGTAAATTTGTATTGTGCATACTGCACTGGAGTCATAAATTACCCCTTTGGCAGAGGCAGTAGCTCGGAATTCTGTTATGTGTCAATAGGCACACTTGGGCACAATTCATCTGGGTGGGTACAATATCGCTTGGCACAAATATCCAGAGGTACAAGGAATGTATTCTTAAACCTTAATGAATAACCTCAAAACCTGTAACAATTTCGGTCATTTAAGTACAACCACAATTGTGTCTGCCCTATTGTTTCGGTGTTGCAGGACTCTTTTGGGGGAATGTAAAAAAAGTCGGTAACGGAAAAAATATTCGCAATGTGAAAAGTTATGCCTCTGTGCCAATAAATTTGCCTTTGTGCAAATTTAAAATAGCTATTGCGAACCTGGAAACTGTTTAGCGACCACTTCCGACAGTGGAAGAAGGTTTGCGAATTTTATAGTTAGCCCCAGTGCGCAGTGAATGTAATAAAACTTCTTACTGAAAAAGTTATGTTTGCTACAAAAGATTACGACACCTTCAAGCACTTCTTAAAAGTGGGCAATGCGCAACTAAAATTCGCAATGCGCAATTAAAATTCACAATGTAATAACAGTTTAACGAAGAGTGTTACATTGCGAAATGAGACTTTTTATTTTTATTTGTGCTAATAGTTTTGCTCTTTGCGACTTTTATTACATTTCCCCATTTATGCTTAAACATAGCTGGCAGTATCTGAAAAGCATGCTGGGTGTTGTAGTGCTGCTTAAAATATGTATATTGTTTGTCTGTTGCAGCATATTAAACTTTTGGAGAGAATATGTTCTAGAGGAAAATAAAAGGGTGATTAATCATTCTAAGACAATCAGTTTAATAGGGATTTAATCCTTCTCTGCTGAAGTGCAATACAATGGCTCAATAAGACTACAGATCTTTAAAATGAACTTAATTTAGGATAAATTGAAGAAAAGAGAAGCAGGCCATCTCCCTGGCAGGGCACCACTAGGGACTTTCTTTCTTTGTCTGTCAATATCTTGAATGCGTGTCTTCCGTCTTACTGATAGGTAATAATTTCTCAAACATTCCAAGATGGGCTTTTTATTGGAACTAATAAGAAAAGCATCCACTGTAAGAAAAAAGGTAAACTCACCGAAAAATCCTTTTTGACACTTTGTGTGGAATCAGTGAAAGGTGCACAAAGGAATTATGAGAGGCCCCGTGGCCCTGAAACTATGTTGGTACAATTTTAATGAATTTAATTTGCATGTCTGATGGCAACACATTTCCCTCTGTCATACAATATTACAACAGAACACAATAAATATGTCTAAACAAGCTCAGCAAAATACAATAAAATGTATACTTAATTGCATTTAGATGGGATAGGATAAAGGGCTGATGCTTACTGCATCTGTGTGGTACGAGGCAAAACTTGGCCTAACTGCCCAGTCCTCAGGCCTGTTCCATTGTGGGAGGTTCTGTCTTGGCTAAGGAAAACAGTGAATACTTGCTACACTTTGTTAGATAACAACTGCATGACTAGTTGGCAGGATTCTTATTTTACTAGAAGGAATATAGCTCAGAAGAGTATGCTTGTATCAACAACACTTTTATTGTTCTGCGATGAATGATCGAATCGTTAATTGATCGTCTGACGATTATTTTACCATACGATATGCCATCCTCGGAGAACGATTATATGAACAGATATAACAGTATTGTTTGCTTCGTGTACGGACAAACGTTGTTCAACAAACGAGGAGTGGTGCTAGCATTGTGTCACTGTCTGTAGTATATGGTAAGTTTCTTCCTCCCTGCTCCATGCAGACATATGGATTTATGCTATGGCATAATAAACTTCGTTCACATATGAGGTGATATTCCAGCAGTCAGCACCAATTTATTTCTTTACATAGTTCATATAGTTACAAATGAAGGTTTCAGCAAAGAACGTTTGTGTCCTTCCGTATATGTTCGTTGTTTGGTATATGTTCGTTGGCTTGTGCTACAATCCTGATATGCACAAAGAGGGATTTTATCCCTGAACGACTAAAATTTATTTTTAAACTCATCCGATCAATTTTGCGAACGATAATGTTCAGACGATCGTTCCTCCGACGATCGTTCGTACACCATCAACCATTCGATAGGTTATCGATATTATCGCAACATTCTGGAATCCATTGTTTCGAAGTACAAAATCTGCCTGTGTATGGCCACCTTTACTCTCTGCCTGTGCAAGATATCCCCACACTTTGTAAAAGTTGCAACTGAGCTTTAAAGTTGCTAGTCACAGCTTCTTTGATCACAAAAAGTTTTCCACAAAAGTTGCATCAACTACAGCAGAGCTGCACATTAAATCATGTCAAGTTCAGTAAATGACTATTAATTATAATGACAGCAGTGGGGGGAAAAAACTATTCTTCAGGATTGGATCAAACCGCAGCCCCCATACATTTCTCTCTTGTTCTCTCTTATGTCAAAACTGTTTTGCATGTTTTATATGGACTGGATTGAAGCCTCTATGCAAAATGAAAAACTGGTCAAAAAATGTTTTGAAACATGGGAGAGATATATTACAACAATATCTAAAGAAAAACAACAAGTGCTGGTGCAGTGCTTCCAGGGAACCTCGTGGTATACACAGAGAATAATCCTCCAGGATCCGCCCATTGTACTATAATAGTGTACACATGTACCATTGAAAAATCAGTAAAACAATGATGGGAATTTACATATATGATATGCACTGAATGCAATAGCAAGTCATTTTATAAAAACTGTACTATTTTATTTTATTCAGGATGTACACTGTCTGGGTCAAGATGAGGTTCGCTATTGCTATATTGCTATATATACAATTTTACAAAAAATCCCATAGGGATGATAATTAATATATACCGTAGAACTACTGTGTTACTAGATGCATGAATCTGTACTGCTTATGACATAAAAAGTCTGTTTTTAAAAAAAAAAAAGATCATGTAAAGTTTGTGATGTGTTGTCCATGAGGGATATCTATTGGCTGCAAATGGAAAAATACCCCAAATAGATACAATTTATTATCACCAGCATTATACATATTAAAAAATAACACTAGACACAATCATTTTATTTTGACTGCTTTACAGATTTTCTGGCTAAACTACTTCTCCACATTTAAAGATTTCCAAATGTCTATTTCTTTAAAGTTCACAAAAGTTGAGCCTTTTGGTTTGGAAAACACGTCAATCATTTCCTTCTATACTAACACAAAATTGGATATCTGAAAATGTGATGTGGATGTCCATTTAGATTCTTTAACGCAAAACCCTATGCTGAAACCTGATACGTGTCTTTGTTGCATCTTTTTTTATTGCATCAAAGATAGAACAGTTTTTCCTTTTATCTTTTGTTTATTCCTGTCTTTTCTGTTTAAAAGGCATGTTGATGTGTGAATTCCTTATATGAACAGCTAATTTAGTTGAAGGGGCCGATTCACCAAGGGTCAAATTTCGAGGGTTAATTAACCCTCGATATTCGACTGGGAATTAAAATCCTTCGACTTCGAATATCGAAGTCAAAGGATTTAGTTCAGATAGTACGATCGAACAATCAAAGGATTATTCCTTCGATCGAACGATTAAATCCTTTGAATCGTTCGATTTGAAGGATTTTAATCCAACAATCGAAGGAATATCCTTTGATCAAAAAACTTAGGAAAGCCTATGGGGACCTTCCCCATAGGCTAACATTGAGTTCGGTAGGTTTTAGATGGCGAACTAGGGGGTCGAAGTTTTTTTTAAAGAGACAGTACTTCGATTATCGAATGGTCGAATAGTCGAACGATTTTTAGTTCGAATCCTTCGATTCGAAGTCGAAGGTCGAAGTAGCCCATTCGATGGTCGAAGTAGCCCAAAAAACACTTCGAAATTCGAAGTTTTTTTACTTCGAATCCTTCACTCGAAGTTAGTGAATCGGCCCCGAAGTGAAACATATTATCCATCGCTTGATTCTAAAAAGTGGTAACAATGGCAAACAATGGTTATAAATACTTTGGGCTGTAAATAATTAAAAATAATCCAAATCATTATTTTTGACATTGTTTTAGTCTTAAAACTCTGATGAAATATGAATGAATAAAAATATATATTAACCCTAGTCATTTTATAGTGACTTGAAATTTCTCTTTCCCCTTTGTTTTATGTGGCAAAGGACATAAAGCCACACTACGAAAAACCCAGGAAAATGATCTGCTTATTCTGTATCTAAGAAATATATGAGGAGATCCTGAACTGAAGACTTAACACCAACATTATTATACAGAAGTCTATAAATTCCATTGCCCTTACAAGACAGGCCAAAATTTTCATACACATAGTACACACCCATTAATTAAGCCATTGGATCTTCGTGCAAGCAACTTTTAATTGCTACACCCCCTTTGCTAAGTGGGTTTGATTGGTTATTTGAGCGTTCGACAGCAGATAATTCAATTAATGCAGAAAATCATTGGAAACATTATGATGCACAAAGTTCAGTTTTCCTCTGTTTCTGTTACTGTTACCAAAGCTATTGATAAGATGTCTGAATTTATTGCAGAATAATTCTGCAGGAAAAGCGATAAAAGGTTCCTGAATAAAATATGAGACGAGGGCTGTAAATTGTAGCAATGCATATCATTTCATTCAAATGTAGGAAGCAATTACCATCTGCTATACTCATCAGTTTCCTCCTTTATGACTTAATTATATGTTTAATGCTATCAGATCAAGGAAAGGGCAGAATAGATGAATGAGAGAGAGAAATAGAAAAGATTCTGCAACAAGACAAAAGGCAGATGAAAAGTAACCCAAGAATGGAATTGATTTCATTTGTTGGAAGAGAAGTTAATTTAAATAGTATATTCTATCATCTTGCCCGTGCTTGGCGGAGATAATATAAATCACGTGTTTATGAATTTGCTTCATACAATTTTAACAAAAGCATTTAAGTTTCTGAACACCGAAGGTCTTAGGGTTTTGATTTATTTATGAAATGGGTAACATTTACAAAGAAAGAGCAGTGACTGACAAGCAAAGCTTTCAAATTATTATTAGCGGGGATTTGTCTCAATGGCAGAGACTCGGACAATCTGCCCTTGTTTCATTTATCTTTATGCAAGGGAAAACATTTAGATCATTAGATCTATATGCAAGCTAGTTCCCACCATGACAGCTACCTTAAGTAAAGGCCATGCTTCTGTAACATTGCATACTAATAGTTATAGTAAGGCTGCATCTTTTTCAGCTATTTCATGAGCTATTAGTCTGTGTGGTGTTTATCTGAGTTTCAGAGTTATCTTTCCTTAACAAAACTTTGCTCAGTCATTGCTGGAATACAAATACCAGAATAATGTAACATACAATGAAGGTTGACGCATGCTAGGAGCTACTCCAGCAACATCAGTGTTGTATTCTTAAAGCAATATTGCACAATAAAACTTTTCCAACACTTTTCCCCAAATCTCTACTGCCAGAAAAAAATCCTCCAATGAGAATCCCAGCCAATTTGAATAAATTTGCCTCTTTCATTCTTGTTCCTGCAACTGGAGCTGGAAGCTTTAAGTACAGTTTCCCAGAAATAAACCACTCTGTCCTTTATCCACATGTCTGATTCCAGTGTAATATAATGAAGACAAAAAAGAGCAAGATGTCTGACATAGTGTTGGGAATCAGCATACTTATTTGGTCAATTATTTTACATTTAATAATATAATTTTTTGACCAGTAGAATCCTTATTGGTGAATTTTCTTGCATGTATTATCACATTTTTCGGCAACTTCTATAGAAAACTAGGGGATGCTGTGGGTCAGGTTTACTTCCATTTTAATGGTTCATTCTGTAACTAAAAGATAACTAGTAGGATATTAAGCAAAAAAGGCTTTTTAAAATCTATATCAGGGGGCACATGGGTGCAAACTGTAAAATACATTTAAATGGTTTAGGCCTGTTTTGTGCACCTTGAGCCATACCCTATGAGTGATAAATGTCCTCATTCATCTCCTGCATTATGTAATGAAAGCTTTGCTGAGAAATTAGTATAGCATGTATGTTTTTTGCATCGAATGTAATCTGCCTGATTAAATAGTTGTGATGAGGCTTGAATTGAGCTTTTCTGACATTCGTCTGTTCTGTTCTGTTCTGAGGGAACTGTACCACATTTTTTCAATTCCTCAAGACAAATAACAGGTACAAAGATGCCTAGAGATAATCATTTTTGGTTGTTGAGTATCAAATAATGGGTCACAGAAAGCCACCGTGCAAAGCAAAGCTTGTTTCCATCCCAGTGAAGTCAGTTACCATCAATGATAAGAAAAATGCATATTGCAGAAATCAGTAATGCTTAGGACTTATACCCTTTAGACAACATAAAAATCGAAGAGCAAACAAGAGCGTTTCGAATGATGAAGCCTTCAACTAGAAGTGGTATTCAGGGCTTAGAAGCAGAAAAAACAACCAGTCTTGAGTAGAAGTTGAGGTCTATTATGGTAGATATCAGTTAATGATTCAAGGTTGATGTCAATCCAGGCAACAAGAAAAGGAGCAGTGGTCACAGACCAGGCATTATCTAGCAAAAGACAGATAGCAAGATTGTAGTATTTTGTTTACATTAGTTTAAATGGTTACGTAATCAGTTCCAGGTGAAGATGATGCCATCTTCAAACGACTAAAGTGACATCATTTCTACTCATAATGTCTTTGTCACAAGCTTGCAAAATTAATATTAGAAGGTACTTACGTTAATATGGTGATTGCTTCCACTTGCATGTCTCGGGAAGGCTTCTCTTGGGATTCCTCTTGACTATCCTCAATTCAAGCCAATGGACAATTCGTATATAGTTTTATTTCAAGGCATAGACGGAATACATTTTTTCAACATCAACTCCAGAGTCAACTTGAGCATCATGAAGTTCTTGAAATTTGCTTGTGCTAATTCATATATGATTTCTGAAGATCAAAACAGGTTGAAAGTAAAATATGCTTCCTAATGTCTACTACATTCAGTTTATTGAGTAGAGCCATGTTCTTTTTGTCAGCATTTAGTCTCAAACTAATGTTTTCTAATGTAGGTATTTGGGATGTGCGCTCCACAGCATTGTCTGTTTATTTATGCTCTGCTAAATCTAACATTTTGCAACCATCTGGTTTGCAAGTCATTAATGGGATGTTTTTTGATGATCTGCTCTCATCATAAGACTCACTGACATTTTTTCAGTAGTTCAGTAAGCGCATATTTGCTGATACATTTTGTAAAGGTATAGAAAACAAATTAGAAAATTGATACTAATTTGTCTCATTTAATCACACCAAATGTCATGGCAATGTGCCGCAGAAATATCTGAATGTCTTACTAATGAACCTCTAGGCAGAAAATGGTATCACCACCATACCTTATAAAAGTATAACAGATATGAGCTGTGGGTGGTGCAGGTTTGTATTTATTCCCATTAGGTACACACTAAAAAAGTCATGGTATATGAAGACAATTGTAGATGGTCTTCAGTTTGTTAAATGCTGCTCTCCAGTTTATAATTTAAACTTTTAGAGCTATGGCACCTGGACATATTCAATCAAATAGGGTATATGTGCCAACATTTTATCTAAAATGCTGGTTCATAATACAGATACTGACACCAGAAAATAAACTTTTTTAATATCTATCATAACATTATCTTTGAATGATATTTATAATTTTGCAATAAAAGAATCTGCCTAATAATTTTACATTACCTTTATTACCCCCCTTTTTCCCTATGAGGGGGCTGCCATATTTGTGCAGCAGTAGTCTATTAGGATTAGAAACTCTAACTGACATGTTAAGAAGGGACAGTCAGGTTGACAAAACAGTCAGGTTTAGGAACTTCAAGTAACAATTACTTGCAAAAGTAGAACTATTAGCGAAAAATGATCAACATGACCTATAGGTAACTTTTCATGTAGATTAATATTTTGAAATAAAAATGTTAGTGTCAGTATCACTTTAATGCATTTGGACAAAAAATTCGCCATAAGAAAAAATGCCCAATGACTTTAACTCAATTGGACAAAAAAGTTGCATTTTCATATCTCCAATGACCATTTTTCAGAGATGAGTAATGAGATTTTCTCGAGGAGCGATGAGGGAGCTGTCCCAAGTTAGCTTGTCCAAAGAGCATAATTAAAAAGGACATTAAACCCTATGAACGTCACAGCTCAACCACACTGTATTTAGTTAAAACACAAAAAAAAACTTTCCCCCAGCTCACCAGGTCCTGCAGCAGCATTAAATCGCAAAATAATACTCCAATGAGAATCCCAACTGATCTGTGTAAATTTGTCTCCATTTCTTTGTTCCTGCACCCGAAGTTGGAAGCTTCAAGAACAATTTCCCAGCACTAAACCAGTATGTCCTTTATCCTCATGTCTGATCCCAGTGTAATAAAATTACCCCAACATGACATAATAATCTCTGTATGTAAGATAAGAGCAAGAAGCTTGAGATAGTGCTGGGAGTTAGCATTCTTATTAGTCAATTCTTTTGTATCTATAAAAAGAATTTGGTAAGTAGAGCTCTATATAAATATATAAATATAAACAATAGTAGTGTTTCTGAAACAAATACAGCAGTTTTACAAGTGCAGGGCAATACTGCATTATATTTGTATTACTTTAAAACAATTTAATTTTTGATGTTACTGGTAGAGTCCTACGAGGAACCATTTTGTTAAACACGACCTGCGACCCACGACCCGCAACCCACATACTCACCCACTTGGACCCGCTACCCGATCCACAAATACCTTATCCGCAACCCGATCCCAACTCCCTATTGAGAAGACCACGATCCGACCCGCAAACCCGAAGAACCGCCAACCTGCGTCTATACACGCCCCCTGAAACTTTTATCTGCAACCCGCAGGGTACCGCAGGTTTTTGCAGATAACCTGCGGGTACCCCACCCGCTGCAGGACTCTAGTTACTGGTCCTATAGATGTATGTGTATGTGTTTATATGTGTGGTAAACTCAAGCACAGACATTCTGCATTTGCAATTACCTTTTGAGAATTTTTATCTGCAATTATGTGCTGATGACATAGAGCAGGGTTTTATACAGATATGCGACATCTTATCCAGAATGCCTGAAGTTTTCCAGATAAGGCATCTTTCCATAATTTGGATCTACATATATTAAAGCTATGAAAAACAATTATTTAAACATTAAATAAACACAATGGGATTGTTTTTGCCTCCAACAAGGATTTATTATCTTAGTTAGGATCAAGAACAAGATACTTTTTCACTGTTCCAGAGAAACAGGAAATACAATTTTAAATTTTAAATCTTATTTTAAAAATATCTTAGGCTTATCTGCTTAAAGGGCTTGTTAACTTTCCAAAACTTTTTTCAATTCAGTTTAGACTTTTCAGCCTTTTTTCAATTCCTTTTTTTTTTTTTTTGCCAGTTTTTCCAAAATGTAAGTTTATAATTGAATGTTACTGTTTCTGGTGTTTCAGCCTGTAATCCAGGTGCACTGGACTGTTGCAATTATCTACATTAGTTCATACATTTCTCAGCAGCATCTCTGGAGTATTAGCAACTATTGTATCAATTCTAACAGCTGCCTGTAATCAAGCTCAGGGATTCTGCTCAGCAGGGACAAAGATAAGAAATGTGTCAACGTACAGTATATATCAGTTTAGAACAGTTGATGATCCTCCAACTGCTTCAGAAAGACGTAAAGCAGTTTGACCTTTGAGTTAACTTTTAGTAGGGTATATTT
Organism: Xenopus laevis; assembly: GCF_017654675.1. Taxonomy (NCBI): domain Eukaryota; kingdom Metazoa; phylum Chordata; class Amphibia; order Anura; family Pipidae; genus Xenopus; species Xenopus laevis. Next base: position 70,273,183 of record NC_054387.1, read on the forward strand.
TTGAAAGGCCTATTCTAAGCAACTTTTCAATTCTTTTTTCTAGTTTTTGAATTATTTGTCTTCTTCTTCTTCTGACTCTTTCCAGCTTTCAAATGGGGGTCACACACCCCATCTAAATAACAAATGTTCTGTAAGGCTACACATTTATAGTAGTTATTGCTTCATTTTATTACTCATCTTTCTGTTCAGTTCCTCTCCTATTCATATTCTAGTGTCTTATTGGAATCAGTGCATGGCTACTAGGGTCAGTTGGACACTAGCAACCAGATTGCTGAAGTTGCAAACTGGAGAGCAGCAGAAAGCTAAATAACTCAAAACCACAATTAATAAAAAATGAAAACCAATTGCAAATATCATTCTCTACGTCATACTAAAAATTAATTTAAAGGTAAACAACCCCTTTTAAAAGGTGAGATATTAAACCTTAAACTTCAATATTCACTGAAACCCCTTTAAATGGAGCCTATGGGAGATCCCATAATATGGAGCTTTCTGGATAACGAATTTCCAGATAACAGATCCCATGTCTGTAGTAGTTTATATTTCCCTTTGAAATTCCCCACCATCCCTAATCGGGAATTTAAAACTATATATCTCAGGACCCCTAACCTTATTTCTACTGCATAATCTCCTCACATCTATAACACAGGAACATGTCAAAATATTTTTACCAATAATATAATAATCTTTTTCCTGTAATGATAATACAGTTATGGGACCTTGGTATGAGGCTAAAATAGAGCATTGGCCCGAAACGTTGCCACTTTCACAGGATTCTTAGTGCTGCAGCGTGTATTTGTTGGGGTAATACAGGTATGGTACCTGTTACCCAGAATGCTCAGGACCTTGGGGTTTTCAGATAAGGGGTCCTTCAGTAATTGTGACACTTTGTGTGCTAAAAATCATTTAAACATTAAATAAACACAATTGGAGTGCCTATGATTACGTATCTGTTGATATGAAACGCGTTAGGACGCATACCTTTTAACTAATATGGAATAAAGTTACAATTTTTAACCTTCATTGCCATGGTCGCAGGAGTGCGGGCAGATTTATTTTGAAGATTAAATAAACACAATAGGATTGTTTTGCCTCCAAAAATTATTAATTATAACTTAATTATAACTTAGTTGGGATCAAGTACAAGGAACTGTTTTATTATTACAGAGAAAAAGGAAAACATTTTTTAAAAATACGAATTATTTCATTAAAATGGAGTCTATAGGAGATGGCCTTCCTGTAATTCAGAGCTTTCTGGATAACGGGTTTTCCAGAAACGTGAATATATGAAGACTATGAAGATTCTTTGTTTTTGGTAGACTCTTACAGGGGTTGTTCACCTTTAAATTAACTTTTAGTATAATGAAGAGAGTGATATTCTGAGACGATTTGCATTTGGGTTTCATTTATTCTTATTTTTGGTTTTTGAGTTATTTTGCTTTTTATTCAGCAGCTCTCCAGAGTTCAATTTCAGCAATCTGGTTGCTAGGGTCCAACTTACCCTAGCAACCATAAATTGATTTGGATTAGAGACTAGAAAATGAATAGGAGAGGCCTGAATATAAAGATAAATTATAAAAAGTAGCGCTAACTATGACTTTGTGGTCTTATAGAGCATTTGTATTTTCAGACAGGGTATTTTTAGACAAATAATTAAAAAAGTATAAATAAAAATAATGAAGACCAATTAAAACTTTGCTTAGAATTGGCTATTCTATAATATACTAACAGTTAACTTAAAGGTGAACCAACCCTTTTAATTAATTTTAATTTTGGAGCCAGTATTATTGCAGCACTTTAACCAGTGGCATCTGTTTAAAGGGACACTAAGCCCAATAGTAAAGCTCCATAGTTTAAGTTGAGATAAAACCTTAAAGGAGAAATATTGTGTTAAAAACAAGAAAGTACCCGTGCATTATATTCTTTTAAATATAAAATGTGCATTAAAAAGTAGTTTTTCAGGAAGATTTATTGAAAATTTCTGCCAAACCTAACTAGCCCTGCCTATCTGTTTCACATCCTCTCCTAATCCTGTAGGATAGAAACAAATCAGCAACTAGGCTGACTTGATAGGGAAATGAAGCCTGTCTTTGCTTGTGTGACTGCTGGACTGTGATTGGCTATCCCCCTCCTACTGTGCTTCTGGCAGGGACATGCCCACTACTCATTTGAAACACTGGCAGGGACCATAAAATATCTATAGGGAGCTCCAAAAAAAGGGTCTTTAAAATAAATCATTGTTAGTCCAATGTGAGACCAGTACCATACGTATATTATTCATAATTGCATACAAGATTGGGGATTTTCTTTAGTTATCTTATACGTCTCCTTTAATTAAGTAAGCTTTATCAAAAAGGCCTATATAAATACACCAATAAACCTTCAAAGTAGTGCTGCTTTGAGTCCTATGTCAAAAGAAACACAACATTTCTTTCCTTCTATTGTTTACAAATGGACTACTGTATCAGACTTCTTGCCTTCAGCTTAAATCTCTTTGCTGAACTCCCAGCATTTAGTCAATGTCGGACTGGCCCACTGGGATACCAGAAAAAATGACATATTTCATGGCCGTTCTCAATTTTGGCAGATTATATACTGTATATTATATATGTAAAGAAAAGGGAATAAGGGTTGATATAGGGGATGGGAATGTGGCCCAAGTTTTCTGGTGGGCCCCTGGGATCCCTCTTCAATGCTGTACTTAACCTGCACTTACTATACCTGCAATTCACAGGTATGGAAAATCTTAGCTATGAGGAAAGACTGGCCAAATTGGGCATGTTAATGCTGGGGAAGAGGCTTTTAAGGGGTTATATAATAACTATGTGTAAATATATAAGGAGATCGTACAGTAACCTCTCTTCCAGCTGACACAAGGTCTCCCATTCCAATTAGAAGAAAAGAGATTCCGCTTAAATATTCGGAAGAGGTTTTTTAGTGAGAGCTGTGAAGATGTGGAATTTAGTCATGGGCGAATAAATTTGGCAGACATGAATTTTCCATGTTTTGCCGCAAGCAAATTAAACTGCAGCGACAATTTGCCCGCGAAAAATCTGGCACGTCAAAAAAAATTGGCACACCTAAAAATTTGGACGCCCATTGACGTTAATGCATTTGGACCAAATAGTCGTGCGTATAAAAAATTGTCACATTGACTTCAATTTTTCGCCTTTTCGCTAATTTCTGAACAGATTCGCCCATTACTAGTGGAATTCTCTTCCTCAATCAGTTGTACATGCTGATACATTAGATAGCTTTAAGAAGGGTTGGATGACTTTTTAGCAAGTGAGGGAATACAGGGTTTTGGGAGATAGCTCATAGTACAAGTTGATCCAGGGACTAGCCATTTTGGAGTTAGGAAGGATTTTTTTCCCCTCTAAGGCAATGGAGAGGCTTCAGATGTGGTATATTTTTTTGCCTTCCTCTGGATCAACTAGCAGTTAGGCTGCTACTGTGTTATTTGTACAGGAGCACAGGTGGCACTGTCATATCCCACCCTTAGTGATCTGCGGGCCAACCCGATACCCGCGGTAAACCTGCGGGTCGGGCAGGTTCGGGCTGTCCTCGCACACTTTGTTGCCACCGTCAAATGCTGTCTTCTGGCTTCCGGGTTTGTCATTTATAGACGCTGTGACTGCTCGGCCCCACTCTTTTGTGACGTCATCAGTGGGGCTGCGCGGGTCTATAAAAGGAACCCGGAAGTGCGGATATGGGCGGGTGCGGGCCAAGGGAGGGCGGGTTATGGTCGGGGAAATCTCTACCCACCCTGTTTTGTACTACATTTTTGTATTACATTGTACATCAAAGCCTTTCTAACAAAAGCACGTTTGTAAATCAAAAATATACAATATTGCTAAAAAAATCACCAAAATGCATTACATATTTTTTTTTTAAGTTTTTAAACTGTAAAATGTACTTGGCAAGTGCGAAGCCATGAGGGACAGGAGACAGAACAGGTGTGCTCTTAAAGCAAAGTAACAAGAAGAGCCAGGTCAGCAACGTCACGTAAAGGACACATTTATACTCTAAAGGACATTTCTATTAGTGCCAGTTAAATGTTTTATTAAAGACATTTGGTCGGTTAAGAAATGTCTGACTCATTACGAAATGTTGAAAAGGGCGCCATTTGATTCATTTATTTTTACCAGGAATAAATCTGTTGTGAAAGATGCTCATTTGTTGCACTATTATGATAATGTTCGTGAAATTAGCACTTTGCATCAATTATTAAGTGTTTTTGAAGGAAACATTGTTGTGTGGCTCATGCTGGCTTTGGCTTTATGGTTCGGGGGTTAATATTGTCCATATTTACATATTCAGTCTGTGCTTCTGTATCATCCTTTATGTGCCCAGTAAAGTGGGAGGAAATTCAACATCAAATATAGAATCATGGCAGGTGAATGTTTTACTACATAGGACAAAGGGTGAGTGGAAATCTTTAAATATCAGGGATCATAAAAGGACAGATAATTTAGGAATCTCTAATAAAATATTCATTTATTGACTCTAATACAGACAAATGCACAGTGACTGATAGATAACCAATGGCTAACACTATAGAAATACAGTATATTTGGTGAAGTATTGAAATCAAAGTTTTTTTAAAGAGTACTTCGATTATCGAATGGTCGAATATTCGAACGATTTTACTTTGAATCAAATTCAAAGTCGAAATCGTAGTATCCTATTCGATGGTCGAAGTATCCAAAAAATTACTTTGAATTTCTAATTTTTTTACTTCGAAAATTCCCTCGAATTCACTTCGACCATTGATAAATATGCCCCTAAATATGGATAAAATAATTTCCCAGAAAATCATAGATAAGGTAAGAGTTTTATATGATCACATCACACACAGTAAATAATGGGAGGTATATCCTCTTGCCATATTGTTTCTTTACTTGTCACTGTCTGAACTCTATTGCACCTATTCCTAATGATTATTTTCCTTCTTTCCCCTTATAGTGGCTATAATAATGTGTCTGGGAAAATCCACCCCATGCTTAAATGACTTAGGGGCACATTTACTAAGGGTCGAATTTCGAAGTTAAAAAACTGGAAATTCGACCATCGAATTTGATACTTCGATAGTCAAAGTATTTTTTCGATCGAAAACAGGCGTTCGTTCCATCAATCGATTAAATCGTTCGAATCGAACAATTAGAACGATTTTACTATAAAATACTTTGACTACTCGAAACTTAGCCAAACTTAACCATAAGGTTATAGGAGGTCCCCCATAGGCTAAACAGCAATTTGGCAGGTTTAAGTTGGCGAAGTGTCGAAGTCAAAGTTTTTTAAAGAGACAATACTTTTCAATTCAAATCTAATTTTGGCCTATTGATGGTCGAAATACCCAAAAACTACTTCGAAATTCGAAGTTTTTGAATTCGACAATTCCCTTTGACCCTTAGTACATGGGCCCCTTAATCTTATAAATACAACTGGTATTTACCTACAATCCTGTCTTATTCCTATTTGGTGAAAGGTTGAGTTTTCTGGTTTTCCAGGTGATGATTATGAACTGGATATCTCTATAGCCATTATATTAATAGTCCCTTTGTAACTAGTGCTTCATGCCCTATATGAGAACTGTCATATAATAGGGTACTCTGCATTACTCATGTGTAATGGTCCTTATTATTTCAATAAATAATTCATTATATATATATATATATATATATATATATATATATATATATATATATATATATATATATATATATATATATATATATATATTATAAAGGGAAAAAAGACTTCTCTTCGGAGATTCACTTTGATATACAGTAATGGATATTGTCTGCACAAGGGAATGCAGGGAATTCTGAGTATTAATCATGTAATATAAGGAATTATGTACCCCCTACACTAAATTATAAGGATATTAGAAATCACTGAGGAGGTCTGTGTCAATATAAAGGCACAAGGCTGCAGCCTGAGTTATACAGGGAATTCTGAGCGTCACGCATGTGTTATAAGGGATATTGTACCACCTACTGTAAAAGAGTTGAGAAGTCACTGAGCGGTTTAGTCACCATACACAGTATGTATCTCTTATATGATGTAATACATAAAGATTTCTAGTGCAGGGATGTGCCATTTGAATGTGTTTGGAAGATACTTTGTTTAGAAAAGGTTATTCATGATGTGAGTGTGCACCAAGCAAATTGGTCATTGGTTGGACTATATGGATGACAGTTGGTACAGTGACAAATAAAAACACAAATCTAACTATACTGCATATTTCTAACTCAAGCATAAATATACATGTTAAATAATTACATATACAGTATAGTTAAGGTGGTTTGAAAAAAGACCAAGTTAAGTTCAACCCCTCCAAATGAACCCCAGTGCAGATACGTATATACATGCATACCCATACCAACTTATCTATGAACTCTCACACTATATAAATTATATAAACCAATATCTATAATAATTATTCATTTTGGTATCACAATAGCCTTTAATTTTAAGCTTGTTCAAGAAATCATTCAAGCCACTATTAAAGGCATCAACAGAATCAGCCATCACAAAATCACCCTGCAGTACATTCCCCAACCTCACTGTCCTCACCTTTAAGTTCTGTTCCACTAGTCCAAAGGGGAGGACTTTTTTGTTTAATGTAAATAAATGTCCCCAGCTATCTGTCTATAATGCCTTCTAATGTATTTGTGAAGTGTAATCATATCCCCTTGCAAGATTCTTCTTTTCAGATAAAACAAACACAACCATGACAGTCTACCCTCATAATTTCTTCCATCCCTCTAACCAGTTTAGTAGCACATCTCTGCACTCACTCTAGCTCATTTATATCCTTCTTATGGACTGGAGCCCAAAACTGCACTACATACTCAAGGTGAGGCCTTACCAGGGACCTACTGTATAAAGGCCATTTTTATGCAAGAGAGTACTTTATTTACTTTAGTAGCCATAGACTGGCAAAGAATGGCAATGCCTGGAATTATGATTAAGCAGTTGCGTTAATGTCGGTGAATCAGATACAATTGCACTGGGTCAGTGGAATTGAGCAAAGTGCATGCCCCCTTACCAATGAAATGATGCTAAAATAATAAAATGATAAAAGCATAAATTCTGGCAAAAAAAGCTGGGATAAAACACTACATTGTAAAAAGAAAATATATGGTTATTGAACTTTGCTCCCTGCATTTACATATGTGTATGTGCCCTAAGATGTTTACTTTGTTCCAAATTAACTGCTTTTACATATCACAACAGAGTTTTGTATCATGGGTACAACTGCTGAAGCACTAAGGGGTGCATAATTGCCATAATTATCTAGGCACAACCTACGGGCAAGGTGCAATGTGTAAAATACAAGTTGCTTTGGGCATGTTTTATACACTTAGTAACTTGGCTTCACTTGAGCCTCTGTACTTCTCGCTAACCACTTATAGCCTTGTAATATATGACTGGAGGAATACTTTCCCATCATTTAATGGAATTCAGGAAGTTAACACAGTGAAACACAGGGTAGATAAATTTGTTTCATGAATTTTACATGCTGAATTGAAAAAGTTGTAATATGTTCATGAAATATAGATAGAATAGAATCCCTCAGAAGCGCCTTCAGTCCAGTATTGATGTTTTGCTTTTTTTTGCCAAGTGTTATTGCTGAAACCCATGAAATTTGCTCTTCTGTTACTGAAAGGGAAAGTGAAGTGCTCCCATCTGTTCTTGAATTTAGGCATGATGTGGACTAAATCATTCCGTACATATGGCCCACATGGCTCATGTTGCCCGCCAAGTGATATTGTAAGCATTTGATAAATAGGTGTATTTACACCTTTCATTGCATTCCACACAACAGCACATACTGTGACCTATTTACTATTTCATGTCTAATACTTTGAGTTTCCTACAGAGGCATATTAGACAGCAAAACAATTGCCATGCAAAAACATTTCTCAGTTGCTGTGGCACAAAAATGAACACAGTTGAACCCCCCTTATGGCAGCCCTGGCTACCACCACTTTTAAGCTGGTGGTAACTGCCGTGGCATCCAAAATGACATTTTGCACATTTTGCTCATAAATAAACCGAAAAGCTGAAATGTTTTTGGTGGCTTTTTGAATCTAAAAAAAAACACGTATGGAAGAAAAAGAGAAAATTACATCTCAGTTTCACTTTTCATAGAGTGGAAAAATGTTTGAAAAACTTAGGTAGTAAATCTGCCACTTAGTGAAGTAAGTGAATTCTCTGCTGTGCACCCAAACCCCCCCCCCCCCCCCCAATTTACTTAAAATTGCTTTTTAGGAATGCCTTACCCTGACAGGGTATGCAACCATAAGTCTTGGTAATTAATTCTTAGTCAGAAACACCACATATATGATAGTCCTGCCTTATAAAAAACAAATATAAATTCTATTAACCAGTCCATACTGCAGAGCAACCTTGCATTAAATTGTTCAGTGTCACAGCAGTGCCATCCGGTGGTAAAACACCCCTTATTACATTGCAAGATTTCCTAATAGAGATAGTATTATTGAGTTTTTTGTTAATTGTTAATACATACTTGGTTAAGCTAACTTTAAATAACTGTTATTAATATTTACTAATAGAATTCTAATTTAACTTATTTAATTAGGATTCCTTCACAACATAATTGTGGTTGTATTAGAAGAATAAAAGGGAAATAAGAAGATGGCCATGAAACACTTATATCCATACAATTTATGACAGGGGTGCATGTTTGCCTATATCAGTACTTTATCCCTTATAGTGAATGCAGAGTTTACTGACCTGTATAACTGAGCCTCCATCCCCGTGCTTTTATTGGTCACAGAACCTTGGTGACTTTTAGTATCCTTATAATTTAAAGTAGGGGTTACATTGTCCCTTATAATATGTGAGTGGTACTTAGAGTTCCCTGTATAACTCAGCCTGCAGCCTTGTGCCTTCATATGGTCACAGAACTCCTCAGTGACTTCTAATATCCTTATAATTTACAGTAGGGGGTACATTTTCCCTTATTATACATGAATGATACTCAGAGTTCTCTGTATAACTCAGCTTGCAGCCTTGTGATTTTATATGGTCACAGAACTCCTTGTGTAATATCTTATAATACACAAAAGCCATGAATATCTTGTAAATTATATCCTTATAAACGGTGAGTTCTGATGTCATCAGTTATAAACGGTGAGTTCTGATGTCATTTCTGTCACATGACTCACTGAAATGTGTGTATTATAATAAATAAAGTACCCCCTGTTGCAAAATATGAGGATATTAGAAGTTACCTCGGAGTTCCATGACCTGTATAAAAACACTCGGCCTTCGGCCTCGTGTTTTTATATGGTCATGAAACTCCTCGGTAACTTATAATATCCTTATATTTTACAAGAGGGGGTACTTTATTCACTATATAATGTACAGTGGGAGGGGGGGTATGTTATCTCTGAGAAATTGTGGCTTTGTTTGTTTACACTGCTAAGATCCAAGTATTAACCACGGCATTTTCATTGTGAGAAGAGCTAAGGACCATACATCATACTTCACCCTTTCATCAAATAGATACCAAACTCACTAATAAAGCATATGTAGTAGTATAAGGGTGTTTAGAGCTGGAAAGAAATGATTGAATCCATTTGGCAATGAGCATTTAAAACCAAGAATGGAGAGTCAAGTGCAAACAGCAAGATTCTCATTGAATCCAGCCCACATTTCCCATTGCCTGCTGGGTTCATTGCCACAAGTCTGGCCTCTTGCAATGGAATTATAATGTCAGGTTTTGTATAATTCACATTGTGGAATAAAGGACTCTGTTATATTTTTCACAGTCAGTCTATCAGCAGGCTGTTCATGGGTGGTAATGGTTACTGAAATAACTAAAGTGGCCAAACTCGCCTACCCACCAATCAGCATTACTAAGAGGCTAATTAACTTGGTAAACCTTTTGCAGCAATAAAGGCTTACAATATTTTGTACCAGCGTTACACAAAGTTTTGGAGTCATTTTTGGCTATTTTTCAAGGAGATTTTCTGCAGGTTAGTTGGATGATGCTTATGCGCCTCAAACAGTTCCACATATTCTCAGTTGTCCTGAGATTAGAGCTGTGGTTGGCCTATTGCAGGACATTCACCTTTTTGTTTTTGCACAATGTAAGTTTGGCCTTGTGTTTGGGATTATTGAAACAGGCTCTTTTACAATATTTTACCTGTACATTAAACCATCCATTTCTTCCTTCTAACTGAACAAGATACCGAGACCTTGCTAATGAAAGAGTCATCTGACTAACTGGAATAATATGGAGAATTATATAAGGATCCAGTTCTTCAAAGTTGCTCATAGCAGCTGCCCATCTGCCCAACTCTTCACTTGAGTGACACTGCACATGCAAAGTGGGTGTCATGCTAATGTTATCAGACTGCTTTTTAATCAATGATGATGCTAAATGCCCTGATTTATTAATTAATAATAAATTCATTAATTAATTCATTACCAGTCAGCCTTCTTTAGGCTTAAGTTCTCCTTTAATATCATCATCAATATTGCCTTTGTATAATTTTTTTTTTTTCATGGAATAAAATTTTGTTTAAGACTGCTTTCCCAGATTGCCTATAATTATATTATATCAGATGTCTGGTTGAGTCGCCAAAAATTTACGAAAAGGGGAAAATTAGCCGAAATGCATTGAAGTCTATGGGCAACAATTTTACTGACACACGTAATTTTTTTTCACCCATTGGTGTCATTTTCACAGCCAAACTTGGCTAAAACATTTTGCTCCTCACTAGTTGAGATTAGATATTCAATTATTGCTGAGTTCTTACAAAACATACTGAAGATTCAAACTCATCTGCAGCCAATTAGACTTCCAATATTTTCATGAAAATCAGCCTTATAAAACATTATAACTAAAATTAATTGTAAAACAATAAAAGGTGAATATTTTATCCCAACAGCATATTTACCTTAAAGGGAAAACATGTTTTTTTTCAGAATGCATTATTTAATATTGCTGCTACAGTAGCCTTCTACACTGAAATCTGTTTTTCAAAAGAGCAAACAGATTTTTTATATTTCATTTTGAAATCTGACAAAGGGCTAGGCATTTTGTGAGTTTCCCTGTTGCCTTCAGTTATGTGACCTGTGCTCTGATAAACTTTAGTCAATCCTTACTGCTGCACTGCAAGAACAATGGGAAGGTAACCAGATAACAGCTCCCTGACACCTACATTGCTAGATGTAAATATGAGAATAGCACTCGAGTAGTAAAAATCAAAGTTCGACCGTGACTTCTCCAGTTTTGGTAAGAAAAAGCATTAGCTTATCTGAAAGCAGTTCTATTGTGAAGTGCTGGCTCTTTCTGAAAGCACAGGATCAGGCACAATGACATGAGATGGCTGCCTACAAACCAATATTACAACTACAAAAATACACTTGTTGGTTCAGGAATAAAATTGTATATAGTACAGTAAATTATTTCCCAAGCCACCCATGGCAGCTCATCACCAACATGAGTATTCCCAACTTGTCTTTTTCCTGTCCAGGTCACTAGGATGGCTTACCGATTCCAGGGTCTGGGTTCTCTCGCACTCTCTGCCCTGATGCCTCCCATATGTTCCCCGGAGGGGATTTCTGTGGAGAAGGACCAATGGCTGGGTCATTGCCACCTATATTGGTCCACAGTTTAACTGGCTGTGCTGTTGGTGGTGAGTGCGGCTCCTTGTATACCGCTTCTTCCAGACGCAGTGAGGCAATAGTGATGTGGCGCGTCATTGGAGTTACCTCCCAGTGCCAGGCAGCCTTGCGTTTCACCAGATGACTTCCGGCTGCGCGTTATTTCTGAAGCGACTGACGCGTGCACCGGGATCCTGACGTCACGACGCGCGCTGGTAGTTGGAAGTGGGGCGTGGTGTGTCGGTGAGCATGTGGAAAGATGGATTCTTCACTTTTGGATGCAGGGGTGCTTACTATTGCCTGTCTCATAGGTTACAGACAAGATGGATCAGTCTAGCTCTGGGAGAGGAGTGCAGCCAAAAGTTTCTAGGTAAGCAGATGATAACGGAGTTATTATATGAGAGAGATTGGAAGGCTGATGGTGCTTGTTTCTTTCCTATTTAGCCTCTCTGCCTCTACCAAAGCACAGAAGGTGGAAAGTCAGCAAGCAAGAAAGCAGCCGGTAGTGGAACAACAGCTGAGCCTCAAACTTCTTCAGCACCCCAATTGGATGCTTTAGTGTCCCTAATAAAGCAAACAGTGGTGCAGGGGGTACAGGAAGCATCTTCCTCGGGCAGGAGGCCTAAGAGATCTCGGGAAGTGCTGTATGAGTCCCTTTCAGACATTTCGAAGGATTAATATTATCATCCTGCGAATTTCCAGACAGATTTATCAGAGGAAGGAGAAATTCTCTCTGAGGATGAGTCTGCCTTTGATTCCTCAACAATAGAAGGTCTAGTGAAGGCAGTAAGAAAGACATTAAGTCTAACGGAGGACACACCAAAGAGTTCTTTGGCGGACAATTTGTTTCCATCTGTGAAGAAACGTTCTTCTACTTTTCCGGTTCATGGCTCAATTAAAGAGTGGAAAAAGACTGAAAAGAGAGTGGTTATTCAGGGGAAATTTGCAAAGAAATACCCTATGGATGAGCCCAATGCAAAGCTGTGGATAATCCACGTGAGGTGGATGCAGCAGTGGTTCGCTTGGCTTGAAAAACGACCCTACCTGTTGACGATGCGGGTGCATTTAGAGATCCAATGGAGAAGCGGATGGAGTTTGATCTAAAGAAAGCATTTGTCTCTGCCGGAGCATCTTGCATGCCTGCAGTTTCGTTGACTTCAACTTCTAAGGCAATGAAGATCTGGGTTAATAATCTAGAAGATGCCATTTCTTCAAATGTGAAAAGATAAGTTTTGAGAGATATGATGTCTGATCTGAAAATAGCTACTGATTTAGTGGCAGAAGCTTCCATCGATTTGGTCCGTTTGACGGTGAGGTCAATGGCTCTTTCGGTAGCATCTAGGAGGGCATTATGTCTAAAGTCCTGGTCAGCAGACACTGCCTCCAAAACCAATTTATGTCAGTTGCCCTTTGAAGGAGACAGAGGATTGTTTGGTGAAAGTCTGGATTTTATTATTAAAAAGGTGTCTGGAGGGAAAGTGTTTTTCTCCCGCAGGAGAGAAAATTCAGAAGTCAAGGGTCTAGAGCAGAGTCACCAAAAAATAGAAATTTTGAAATTCGAGACAATCCAGACCCGGTAGGTCCCAGAGCAGACAGTCCCCATGGAGATCTTCTAGGGGGGAGCCATGGCAGCCGGCAAAGAAGGCAACTGGGTTTGGCACTTCTTCAGGTAGAACACAATGAGATCAGGCCGGTCGAGCCTGTGCAGTAGGAGCGTGTCTGGCACTCTTTGAAGAGGCTTTGGCCGGGAATATTCGGGATCGTTGGGTTCTAGAGATTATAGAAAAAGGTTATTATCTAGAATTTTCCAGGCTCCCAAGACACGATGTGTATCGAGTTTCTTTGGTTACGAAGGTTCAAGGGGCAAAATAAATATTCCAGGAATACGTGAATCAGTTGCTAGAAACTGGTGCTGTGGAACCAGTACCTCGGGAGCAACAGAAGAGGGGATTTTACTCCAAAATCTACCTAGTCAAAAAATCCTCAGGGGCGTTCAGACCGGTGTTGGATCTTCGGCCCTTAAATTAGTTCATAGTTCATAGAAAATTCAAAATGGAATCCCTGGCATCCATAATCGCAGCGGGTTCCTCCTCGGGCATGGTTTAATCTGTAAATCTGGATCTCAAAGACACATACTTCCATGTTCCAGTGTACAGCCCACAAAGAAAATATCTGCGGTTTGTGTTCCAAGAACAGCGTGTGCAGTTCACTTGCCTCCCGTTCGGCCTGTCTACCTCTCCAAGGACTTTCTCAAAGGTCTTAGTGACAGTAATAGCCTTCTTGAGTGTGAAGGGAGTCAGCCTTTCATTATTTGGACGACATCCTGCTGGTGTCCAACTCAGAGAGAGAGAGAGAGGCTGTAAGAAACAGAGACAAAGCAGTTGCGATTCTGCAACATTTCGGAAAAGTCATCTAGTGCTAACTCAGAAGATAATTTTCCTGGGAGCCAGTTTGGACACTCTTCAAGGGACAGTGTCTCTTCCAGAGCAGAAAGTCTCACACATCATAGACCGAGTAAAGTCTTTTCAACATCTCACCAGAGTGACAGTCAAGGATTGTACGTCACTACTGGGACTGTTTTCCTCCACCATTCAGATGGCACAATGGGTGAGGTGGCACACGAGACCCCTTCAGATCTGTTTTCTGAAACGACCAACCCCATGAATCTGAAGAAACTCCTTCATATCCCATGACATGTGATGGCGAGCTTAAACTGGTGGTTGGTTCCGCAGAACCTGACTAGAGGAATGCCGTTAACAGAGCCGGATTACATCACGATTACAATAGATGCCTCTCAAATAGGCTGGGGAGCCATGTTGGACGATCTGTCTGCCCAATGGCAGTGGGAAGTCTCTCCTCTTCCTTCCAGTATATTGGAGTTGAGGGCAATAAAGATGGCTTTATTTGCATTTTTGGAGAGGATAACACACAAGTGGGTGAAAATCTGGTCAGACAATGCCACGGCTGTGGCCTATGTACACAGACAAGGAGGCACCAAAAGTGTTCGGTTGATCGAAGAACTGTCAACGATCATGTCATGGGCGGAGACAAACCTCAGAGGTTTAGTAGCCTTTTATGTGCCAGGCAAGATGAATCTGCAGGCAGATTTCCTGAGCAGGAATGCCTTGCAGCCAGGAGAGTGGTCTCTGAATCTCTCTGTGTTCCAGACCATTACCCAAAGATTTGGCAATCCAGAGATAGATCTCATGGCCTCGGATCACAACAGCAAGTGCAGGAGGTTCTTTTTGAGGTACCTATCCCAGATATCCAGTGGAGTAGATGCTCTAAATCAGAACTGGAGAGGGATGTTCGGTTATGTCTTTCCACCCTTTCCATTAATTTGGAGGGTGTTGAAGAAAATAGACAAAGAAGGGACACAAGTGATTGCAATAATTCCATTTTGGCCCAGCGGTCCCTGGTTTCAGCTTTTTGAGGCAGATGTCACTGGAGCCTCCAATGAAACTACCGGTTGTGACAGATCTGCTGATGCAGGGTCCAGTTTTCTTTCAAGAGGGCATGGAAGTTGAAAGGCAGAGGTTCTCAGATATGGGCCTCGAGAAAGATCTGGTAGAATTGTTATTGAAATCTAGGAAAAACTCAACATCAAATCAGTATTTTCGTGTCTGGTCTTGTTTTGTCAAGTTTGTGGAAGATAGAGGATTTACTCCCAGATGTCCTTGTGCGTCAGACTTGGTGCAGTTTCTCTATGATGGGTACCAAAGGAAGCTTAGTTTCAGTACCTTGGAAGGACAAGTTTCTGCGATTTCGACATTAACTGAAAGGTCATGGGCCGAGGAACCCTTAGTCATCCGCTTATTCAATGCACTGAAGAGTGTGTGTGTCCAGTGAGACGTCTAGGAATGCCTCCCTGTGATTTGCCTTTGGTCCTGAAGGTTTTAACGGCAGCTCCTTTTGAACCTTTAGAAGAAGCTTCAGATCGGCATGTTACTTTAAAATCTTTATTCCTGGTGGCAATCACTTCAGCCTGTAGGGTGGGGGAAATTCATTCTCTCTCGGCAAAGGAACCTGATACGATTTTATTTCCAGACAAAGTTGTCTTGAGACCAGCATTTGAATTTCTTCCAAAGGTTGTGTCACGATTTCACATGGATTTGGAGATAACCTTACCCTCCTTCTGTCCAAATCCCAAAACACAGCGTGAGCGGCAATGGCATACGTTGGACCTAGTTTGAATAATCTCACATTATCTTGTACACAGTCATGGAGGAGATCGGAAAGACTCTTTGTTATTCCAAGAGGCCCTAGAAGAGGTTGTGCTCCTTCTAAAGCGCCTATTAGTCGATGGATTATTGGTTGCATAGTGTTCGCCTATTACAAGACAGGCAAAGAGGTACCTAGAGACTTGAAGGCTCACTCTACTAGAGCACCGGTTGCTTTCTGGGTGGCGAAGGCCAGAGCGCCGCCAGTTGTAATTTGTAAGGCTGCAAGATGGACCTCCTTACATACGTTTATTAAACATTATAAGTTGAATGTTTTTCTTTCCCATGAGGCTAAATTTGGGAGAAAGGTTTTGCAGGATGTGTTGCATTCATAATAAATATTAAGCATCAGTTGTTGTCCCTCCCTTCTTATTAGCTTTGGAAATGTTGGTGATGAGCTGCCATGAGTGGCTTGGGAAATAGAGAAATTTTTATTACTTACCGTAATTTCTATTTCCAAGTCACCTACCATGGCAGCACTCACCAACTTCCATCCCTTCTGAAGCTAGAAAACATAGACAAGGTGGTGGCAGTGTAGAGTGGATATTATAGGGGGTTGGAGCTAAACCTTTCCTGTCCAGTGACCTGAAGAGCGGGGAATACTTATGTTGGTGAGTGCTGCCATGGTAGGTGACTTGGAAATAGAAATTATGGTAAGTAATAAAAATTTCTCTATTTGTAATGTAAACATTTTTACACCATAAAGATCATGACAGAATCCCTATAAATATCTTTCCAGCTCTCATATTTCTCTTATCTGCACCATGTTCCATCGCTGGCTCTATTTGTAACCCCATTCAGCTTGTTTCATACAGAATGTAATCAAATGAGTAATTAATGAAACTGTTAACAAACCCCATAATGCGCTGGTATCACTTACTAAAGCAAAATGTTATGTAACAAATTACCAGCAACAATTATAGAAAATGACCTGCTTCCCTAAACATTGCATAGGGCTAACTAGATATTTTTTAGTCCTCTTTCCTAATTAATTCACTAATTAATTAAATGATCCCTTTATGCATAATTTTAAATTTAAAAATGTCACTGTGTCAAATTTTACTATTCCCTTTTCCATGCTGTCTGTTCCTACACGATACATATTAGCAAAACATGACCTCTATGGAAATGAGACAGAGCTGCCGCTTGTCGGAATGCGGAATGCTGATGAACAGGTTCTAAAGAGCTGATTGTATGATTATTCATAGAGAATCCCTCCCGTTTTATTATGCACTGAAAGAAATGTTGTTATATATAGCATTCCGATGTGAGCTCATTGGTGCAACACAGACTTTTCATAGCATATACTGTTCTTTTTATAAGTCAAGTAATATTGTTAATAGTTAAGAGACACCAAGACTAAAAGTTGGGCATTAAATGGGGCTTGAGCCAAGCCATGTAAAAGATACAGCACTATGGCATTGCTTGTCATAAGTCACTTATAACTAACAGCAATGCAGACACCAAAGGAATAATTGTCAGAAACAGTTATAAAAAGAGAGCTACAGAGAAGCATGCCACGGTGATTTGTTGTGTTTTAATTTTGGTTTACTGAGCATCGGTGATGAAAAACACTTTAGGGGTAATTTACATGATATATAAGCACCTGTATGGGGTCATTTTGCACCTCAAAGGGCAGGCAGTAAGTACATAGTTATTCTGCACCCTGGACCCACCGGTGCTGGTGGACCACCTAGGTCATCCCATGAATACTTGCTGTCGTATACATACAGGAAAACACAGGACCTTGTGCTTCAGACTTGCACCTCTTGACGATGAACCATGGGGCAAAGCAGTAAAATATGCCAGCTTGTGCCACTTTTTTTGTACCCTGCCCCTAAATCACCCCTTTTGCATTATATTTATGGTGCTGGTGAAATGTGTGTTACAAAATTACTATTTTCAGTGATATAATTATAAAAATGCACCAAAGTTATACAGCTGAGGAGCGCTATTGTTGCTGGATGAGGCAAATATACTATATATAGAAATGGGAGCTGCTGAGCAGTAGCACTGGGTGTCTAGAAGCTTAACAGTGTCTTCTGGGACTTCAGCATACCCTGGTTGATCTGCCACCCCATGCCAATCAGATTGTGCCACCCACTTAATTCACTGGTAGGCAGGAGCTCCAAACAGTTATAGGATTGTCAATAAGGGAGCTGTAGGGCTGCACTGTTAGTTAGTATATATCTTCTGACCTCCTACACTTTTATTTTATAAAGTTACAGTACTGTTTTGTGGCTGTGTGGGGGAAAGGTATTGTCTGGTACTCATGTAACTACTTCTGTTTCCTGCCTGGAAAACGCAAAAGTCCTATCTTGCTTTATGGCTGGGATATTTTAGATATATGCACTCGATCAGGGCACAGATCAGCTACTTCCACCAGAATACACCAGCAGGTTCTCTACAGCCCTGTGGTCACCAGCACAGATAGGAACTACATCCACCTGTCAGTGTGCATGGATCACTGAGTAATAGAGTTTTTTTAAGACATAGGAGGGATTATGTCTCCAATTTAAATATCATAAGCACAGCTAATTCTGTAAGATGCATATTTTTGCCAATATACATTCCAGGCAATGCTATCTGCAAATTTCCTGGCTCTTGGATGCAGCCGGCCAATTGGGAGCACATACTGTGATTACCGATTACACTGACTGCTGCAATTGCCCCAGTTTCATGTTGCAGGAAACTGTCACATTTAGGTCACTGCAGATATAGCTGGAGACTTCAGCATGTGGAATGAAAGTTTAATGTGGATTGAGTGTGTTATCACTAAAGGGTTAAGGCAGAGGGGGAAAATTACAGACTGCGATCTTTGCCATTTAGAAAGTTTGCCTTGGGTGGTAGCTATCCCTTTTCAGCTCTGCTTCCCATGGTGTCGTGCAAACTCCTCACCTTGAGCAAATCTTAACCTCTGTTCTGCTTAGTCGTGTTTGCCTGTGCTGTGCATGCAGGGGCAATCCTGGAAAATTACTTACATCAGGGGAGGAACTAAACATTGTTAAATCCCCGGCTCAGCAAGAACAGAGATAGAAAGAGAGTGTGAGATTAGAATTAAGAAGGTTTCATCTTAAGGGTCAGGGCACACAGGCAGATTCAGGGAGTCGCTGGCCACAAATCTCCTCTTCTTCGGGGTGACTAATCTCCCCAAACTGCCTCCCCTGCCTTCCCGCTGGCTAAAATGTAAATCGACGGCGGGATGGCACTTCCTCGTCAGGCAACTTCGGGTGACTTCGGAAAAAGAATCTCTCTGAGTGCCTTCCCATCGGTGATTTTTATTATAGCTGGTGGAAGGCAGTTCGGGAGATTAGTTGCCCCGAAGAAGAGGAGATTTGTCGCTGGACAACTAATCTCCTGGGAATCTGCCTGTGTGACCCTAAGGGCAGAGACGCATCCTCACATTCGGGAATATTAGTTGCCCAGCAACAAATCATCTCTTCTTCGGGGCAACTAATCTCCCCGAACTGCCTTCCACCAATGGAAAGGAAAAAATACCCCCCTTCCTTTTGACATGTACTCAATAATGCTGAAATGATGCATTAACACTATCTGAACTTAAACATAAAAATGCAATTATTTATTTAAAAATATAAATAAATGCATTTTAATTTAAGGCATGCATACAGATAGAAATGATTGCAAACATTTGTCTACCCCTATTAAGCTCACAATGTAATGCAACCCCTCCCTCATCTTGTTCCATTGTGCAGTGACTTGAAGTCCTTCAGCTTTCCATAGTGGGTGGGTGCACAGATCCTCCAAAAAGCAGAAAGACTTCAAGTCCCAGAATCCATCACGTGTGTGACTTTCCAAGCCTCAGGCAGGCCTATAAGGGGGGTGGCCCTCAGGTACCCATATAGAGAAAAAAACACTTTAAAAGGCACGTTTCAACATAAAATGTGCCAACAGAGTGGATGCATCCCTTCTATCAGTCTGAATATTTATTTAAGGCAAAAAAACAAAACAACTTACTTAGGTATTGCTGCATTATATTTATATGTCTTAGAAATATCAAGCCTACCCCCTTTTTCCCATTCAAGTGAACTGTAAAAGCTGTTAGCAGTGACTGATAATTCTTCCTGAAAGGAAGCCCACGTGTTCCTTGCTACCCTGTTGTTGAAGTTACCAGTAATAGCCCCTCATTGGGAATTATAGAAAGGCAGAAGATTACAGAACAATCCTGACCCACATACTGCCACAACCTGCAAATAAAGTAGACCCTTATTAAAACTACACACTTAATGGCACAGTTGCACTGAGTATCCACCAGCTGTTGGATTCTACTACAAAATACCAAATATTCATTTTAAGGCAATGTTTCCCTTTGACATGTTGTGTTATTATCAAAACGATATAATGCCTTTTGCATAGTTACTTAGAAATTGATAGTAAAAATCAACCTCCTCCCTTCCCAAATAGCAACTGGACCAGTCCCTGGATCAGCCAAGCCTTTCTCATCTGCTATAAGGCACTCAGATCTTTCTTGTCTGCATACTGTTTTTACTCCAGTAAAGTGCAATGAGCTGGCACAAAGCTGTTAAACATCTGACAAAAACAGTTCTAAAAACGTGTGTGCCAACATACGTACATGGACTTACTGGGCTTATCTGTATTTGCTTATGAGGTGCAGCTTGCACTGAAGTCTTGCTGTATGAAAACTCATTTGTTTCCAGTCTGGAAGAAAGACTGACAATACTCACACTTCACATATTAGACCTTCATAATGAAGGCAAATATAATTATTTATTTGAAACATATTTACAAACATATTTAGCTTATGATTGACAACTGGCTATACAGTGTTGCTTCAGATCTTACAAAGCATTCTACAAGGAAAAAACTGACATATAGAATAGGGTATAGAAAGGTATAGAATGAGTAATGTTGTCTGGCAGGACATTGTGTCTTTAGAAAAAGTGTCTGTGACCACGAAACGCGTCAAGCGTTTTAACCATGGTGTGCTTCAATATTTTTAACATTTTTCAATAAAAGAATGCTTTTTATCCGGCTGGTGCTCTGTGGATGAAAATACTTTGTTCAGAGTCATAAAGGCTCAATGCAAGCAGCAAGGCAGGGTGGAAAGTAAAAAAAATGGGTGTAATCCACATTTGTTTGCACTGTCTAAATAAATTGCAGTAGGTGTTTCACTCCACATAGAGACCTACAGCCGCCCCATGATTACAACGCTGTTTGCATTCAGGTGACAAGTACATAGGCATCCCCCTCCTCGGCCTGTGCCTGTCCCCTAACTTGCATTTCCCTTCTGCAGTCCGTATTGCTCCTGCAAATGCAGCAGGGATAATTGTAAACAATCCCCATCATCTGCATCATCTGGTGGTTCTGAGGCTTCTGCCAATTGTACTGCTGATCCAGTAATTTTAGTAAGTTAACGTTTAGTATAATGTAGAATGGCCCACTGTAAGAAACTTTTCAATTGGTTTCAAGGGGAAGTATCACGAGGAAGAAGGCATATAAGAAGCAGGGACATGGGGTTGTAGCATCTGCTGCAGTAGAAGAGGATTGAGAGCAACTGTATTAAAGTTTATTGAAAGTAACTGGAAGAGAAAGCTGCTGCAAGAAATTGTGTCAGAGCTCAATTATACAGATGGAGCAGGGATGAAGATATTGGAAGCGAATGAGATGTCACGACTGCATTGGGAAGTGCTCCTTAGAACACACAAGTAGTTTTGACAATGCCATTCTGGTAACTGTTATTCCTAGTGTAGTGGGAGCTACTGTCAGGGCAGACAGCTTCAAATCACCAGTAGAATATATAATGCATTTCCCTGATTTTACAAGTTCCCTGATTTTACACCATGGTTTTTCGGGTTTTCTGAAAAACATAAAATGCGGGTTCTACTGTATTTATTTCAGCAACAGGGAGACAGATCCCAGGGCTCTCTGTAGTGTCTTTTCTTGTCGCTCGCCATGTTTAAAACCTCTTGTAAAGGGATCACTTAGAAATAGGGTTAACACCAAACCAGCACTTTACTGGCCTGAACGTTAAAAATGATGCTTGATGCTGATGTTATTAGGGGGAAAAAAACAAAAATATAGAAAGGCTTATATTTAATAAACAATATCTAATTATGAAGGGAGAGTAAAAACTGACCACTGCTGCACACAAGTGAATTGAGTGATCACCCAGCTGTGGCACAGGAGTGATGATGAGGAGGATAAAAGATAAAGGAGCTACAAGTTGTTTACAGAGGAATTTATAGAGGGGGTCATAAAAGGATCAAGTTGCAGGACTACAGGAGAGCTGAGGATAAATATAATGCAACAAGTTTAATGTGCAAGAATGAAGGATACAGAGGCAGAGCAAAGCTACGAAAGCTTGCAATGTATTTTTTTTATTGATAGCCAATATAGGTATCACTTCTACAATACAGTTTTTTTGTATTTGTTTGTTTTTATATTTGTTACAAGTCTATACAGAAAGTGCATATGTAAGACAGGGCAAGAGGTTACAGACCTTGCCCTCTCACACACACGAACTGGGAAACGCATTCATTTCAGTGCATTAACACAAAAACGTAATATGTACTGTACATAAGAGAGTTGATGGAGTCCTGTTGTGAACCAGCTGTTAATGATGAGTCTTAACTACAGCCTTACAAACCCAGGTGCAACATTTACACACATCCTCCCCCATGTTCCTAAATAATAACAAGCTTAACAGTGCCCTCACTTTTTTAATTTGAGCGGTGGTATATCGTTACAATAAAAAAAGGGACCTAAATACATTGTTACTTATTGCATATTATTGGGGAATAACATTATCAACATGTACAATAATGGTGCTGACTATAACACCCAGTGGACTG
The DNA here is from genome assembly GCF_017654675.1 of Xenopus laevis. NCBI lineage: Eukaryota > Metazoa > Chordata > Amphibia > Anura > Pipidae > Xenopus > Xenopus laevis. Next base: position 70,295,882 of record NC_054387.1, read on the forward strand.
CACTTTGCACCATTACTACAAAATTGGATTTGCGTATGGTTTATAGAAAATGAAAGGCACTTGCATCCTTGCAGTTCTGTGTCATCACATCCTCCCTGTCCCATTTGCTGATTTGCATACGTGTGCCTATAGCTACTGCTATTCTGAACCTGGGGGTAATTCCTGGATTCCCCAAGGCCGGATTTCATAGATCGGCGCCCTGAGGCCACTGCGTGGTCCCAGCACCGCCTAGGATTGCCACCTTTTCTTGAAAAAAATACTGGCCTTCCTATATTACTTCTATTTTTTCCTATTAATAACATTGGCTTCAAGCATCATTTTTACTGGGCAGGCCGGTAAAATACCGGCCAGATGGCAACCCTAGCACCGACCGTTCTCGCATGCTCATCCCAGGCCACATGGTCCTAGCATCGAACGCTGGCTGCGTGCAACCACTCCTCCACACGCACGTGTGAGCGAGTGTGCTTTCAAGCATCGGACCTTTGAGCCCCTAGTGCTCCATAGGATGTGGCGGGGGTGGCATGCTGCCCCTAAAATTTTGCCGGTCTAGGCCCGGGTCTTTGTGGTTTTGCCATAAATCCGGGCCTGGGGTTCCCACAATGCATTGCATCAATAGTCACAGCAGACTTGCCCCCAAAGAAACGCATGCAAACAATATGAATGCTTATAGTGACACAATCCCACTCTGAAAATGCTACCCACGACTTATGTCTTATTTACAACCCCACAAACTCACAATTGCATACGGCAGAAGCTACTGCTGCAGGAACTACCCTACTCCTCAAATAGCCAAGATAACACTGGAAATATGGGAGGTAGTATGAGGAGCAGTGATACTACATTCTGGCAGTTTCCATCTTAAATTGCACACTGTACCTGCAGACATAAATACGCCTTAACAAGTGGTGGGGTCTTTTGTTTCTTTACCCTGAAACTGACAGTATCTAAAGTTTTAGTTGCCTTCCTCTTCTATTTCTTTCCATCTTTCAAATGGGGAGGTCAACTGTCCCAGAAGGGGTGTTGTTCACCTTCCAAACACTTTTTCAGTTCAGTTGTTTTCAGATCCTTCTGCAAAAATAAAGATGTTTTACAATTACTTTCTATTCTCTATGAGCGACTGTTTTTCTAATATTGACATGTAAGTAAATTTTTTTTCACCTTTCTAAAGCTGCTCTGGGAAGGGGGGTCGCAGACTCTCTAAACTGTTCTAAATTTCTTATCTTTGTGCCTGCTGAGCAGAATCTCTGAGTTTCATTACAGGCAGCTGTTGGAATTGATACAATAGTTGCTAATACTCCAGAGAAGCTGCTGAATAAATGTATCAACTAAGGCAGGGATCCCCAACCTTTTGAACCCGTGAGCAACATTCAGAAGTAAAAGGAGTTGGGGAGCACCACTTGCATGAAGAATGTTATTGGTTTGCCAAACAAGTACTGCAGAGGCGGGCCAGGCAACCCGGGCGCCCAAGGCAACCCAGCTGCTAGCTCGCCACCCTCCTTTCCCCGCTCGTTACGCGCATGTGCAATAACGACACAGGATTGATCAGTAACCATGCTCATGCATGCGCAATATCGTTCGGGGGACATAGCCTACACTGAATTCCAGATGAGTCCGGTCTAGGGGTAGGTAGAAGAGGTAGCTGCCCAGCGCCCCCTAATCATTGCGCCCTAGGCAGCTGCCTCTTCTGCCTACCCCTAGTTCCAGCCCTGAAGTACTGTGTTTAGCCATTTGGTAGCCCCTATGTGGATTGTCAACCTACATTGAGGCTCTGTTTGGCAGTGCTCCTGGTTTTTATGCCACAAAACTTGCCTCCAAGCCTGGAATTCAAAAATAAGCCCCTGCTTTGAGGCCACTGGGAGCAACATTCAAGGGGTTGGAGAGCAACATGTTGCTCACGAGCTACTGGTTATGGATCACTGAACTGAGGGTTAGTTCACAGGAGGAGATTCGAGGAGATTTTGTCGCCTACTAATTGCCTCTTCTTCTGGGCGACAATCTCCCAGAATTGCCTCTGCGTGTCTTCCCATCCGATATAATGAAAAGTCGCCTGCGCTAAAGTACACACGGCGCCTCGTTTTCTAAAATCGCCTCACGAGCGTTTTTAGCTGCGTTTCCCTGCTTTGCAGTTTCATGCATTCAGCCGCAGGGGAGCGCAGGAGTAAACGCACTGAATTCTTTTCAATGGGGCTGTACTCACACAGACGCATGTAAGCACCGAACGCAGGAAAGATGCAACATGCTGTGTCCAAATCTGCGTTCGGCGCTTACATGCGTCTGTGTGAGTCAAACACCACAGACAATTTAAATTTAGATTTTGGGAAAACCGTAAAAATAAAAAATGGAAAGCAACTGAAAAAAGGTCTTTATTTCTGGAGAACAATGAAAGCAACTCAACTGAAAAAAGTGTTTAGAAGGTGAACAACCTCTTTAAGGAACTATTGCTCTGCGAGACTATGTTTTTATTATTTTTTATTATTGTTCAAGATTGGAGAGCTACTACAAAAAATGAAGATAAACTGCAAATTATCCTTGTCCAGGACACACTACATGTTCATTTAAAGGCAAACTTACACTTTAATGACAACATTTTTTACAAGAGCTCAGAATCCAGTCCTTTATGGGGTCATATAAATTAAATGGGATTATATCAATCAGGCAGTACTTGCAGCTGTTGTTAAGATACAACTCCCAGCATTCCAAGAGCAGTTATCTCTATCATATCTCTAGTCTAAACTAACCTGCTCCGTGTCTCCAGGCAGGAAAGGGTTAGGCTGGATCTCACACACACACACACACCATTTCCTCATATGTGGCTGCTTCTCAAGTTTCAGCACATGTTACAGCCGCCTGGGTGGGGAGAAGTCCGTGCAACCTTGGCAGCTTATCCGCCTCCTCCCGCAGCACAATACGTGGAGGATCCGGCATGAGGATAACACTGCCTTAATGTCACCCCTGTGCGGTGTCAGGAGCCAGGAGGAGGGGGCGCTGCGGAGACCCCAAGTGCCCGGCCGGGGGAATATGCCACGCAGGCAGGAGTAAAGCAGCAGGACACGGGGACCATCACAGGAGCCTGAGTGCCGGACTACTCACAAGATGAGGCGCTACTTGCGCGGAAGCGGCCGCGCTCTGGCTTTTATATTCATCGCCTCGGTCACCTGGCTCCTGTTTGACATGGCGGTACTCAGGATCACTTTTAATGAGAGCAATAGCAAAGAGCTGCAGTCCGACGAGCTGATGCGCAGAGAGCTGGGCTTGGGGCAGGGGAAGAAGGCAAGGGCTAGGTGGAACAGGATCAAGCAGCCCCTCTGGGACGAGAACACTACTAAATTAAAAGGGGTATTCCTTCCTCCTGCAGGGGATGAGCCCAAACTCTGGCCAAGACACAGAAAAGGAACCGTCAGACCCCTAAAGGTGCTGCTCAATAACACTCTTGCACCCCCTGACAACTTGGCAAAGGGCAAATCTGAACACATTGACAGGCACGACCAGGGGGGCTTACATGGAGATTTCAACTCTTTCAACCAGCATGGGGCAAAGGACAAGTCTAATGAGCTTCCCATTCCCACCCCTGTCCCTGGAGCCAATGCCATTGAATATAGGAAAGGGGCACATGACAGCGGTAAGGCTGGGGGGCAAAATGTGGAGAACATTTTTGGCTCTGAAGTTCAAGGGGCAGGGGGTGTGAAGGCTGCTCCCTTGGAGGGAATGCAAGAAAAGGATCAGAGTAAAGAGGTTGCAGGGAATGTTCAGGGGCCCCTTGCTGGGGCATTACAACAGGAAGGAGGAACAATAGAGAAGGAGCAGATGAAAGAAAATGCAGGGAATATACAGGGGGGCTTTAGTGACACATTAAATGAGGAAGCAATAAAAGAGAATGAACAGATTAAAGAGGGTGCAGTGGATTCACAGGGGGCCCTCAGTGACACATTAAACGAGGAGAGAATTAAAAAGAAGGAGCAGATTAAAGAAGGTGCAGTGGATTCACAGGGAGCCATCGGTGACACATTAAATGAGGGAATAAAAGAGAAGGCGCAGATTAAAGAAGGTGCAGTGGATTCACAGGGAGCCCTCAGTGACACATTAAATGAGGACGGTATAAAAGAGAAGGTGCAGATTAAAGAGAGCGCAGTGGATTCACAGGGGCCTCTCGGTGACACATTACATCAGGAGGGTATAAAAGAGCATGTTAAAGGGGACATAGATAATGTACAGGTTCCCCTCAATGACACATTACATCAGGCTGATATGAAAGAGCAGAAGCCAGGTAAATGGGTTGAAAGGGATGCACAGGGACCCATCACTGTGATATTATCCCAGGTGGAAACAAAAGATAAATTGCCAAGTAAAGAGGATGCACAGGGTCCCATTCCTCTCTCATTACACCTGGAGGACAATAAGGACCCACATAAAGATGTTCCATTGCACAAAGAGGAAAACAAAAATAAAGAGCCAAGTAAAAATCTATCTCCTTCAGACACCCAGAAGCATCCTCTGGTCCCCAACCAAAAGCAGGACATGGTCATGATTGTCAATAAGTTAAACTCTTCTGTAGTCTCAGCAAATGCAGTTAATTTGACTCAGAGCATACCAGAGAGGGCAGCAAATAAAACAGCAGCAGCTCTTGCACCAATCAGAGCAAATGTAACCAAGGTCCCGGGAAAGCCTGAAAAGATCCCATCCTTATCTGTAAAGAAAAGTGCCAACGTCTCCAGATCTCTCAGTTTTACAGAGGGTGTTCTTGTTAATTCTGTTAAAGCCGAACAGATCAAGAGGAATATCACACAGCTGACTGATTTAAAAAAAGAGGAGAATGTGAGGGATAACCTAGTGCCACAGGGCGATGCACCAAAGGACAATAAGACAGTAACACAATGGAGTACCAAGTTGCACAAGGTTCAGTTAATAGACAGGACGGTGGATCCTAGGGATTCCAATGCTCCAGGACAATTTGGGAGAGGTGTGGCTGTCCCTGAGGGCAAACAGGAGGAGGCTCAAAGCAGGTGGAAAGAAGGAAACTTTAATGTCTATCTGAGTGATCTTATCCCATTGGACCGTGCCATTGATGATACCAGGCCTAGAGGGTAAGACTTATTCATCTTCTAGGGTATTGCTATGCCATTAGTGATGTGCAGGTCGGGTAAAACCTGACATGCACCCGACCCAAACTAATGCCATGTATTCTCTCAAATAATAATGATATTTTATATTATGATATTTTCATGTGACCTAGATATTGCTGTTTGTGCATTGAGTCTCTGTATAAAACCTATACAACTTGATATTGTTACCCTTTATAGTCTACACCAATCTGTAGGCTGTCGTATTCATTATTCACACCTCTTTTGCATCACTGTGACTAGATATGTGCATTTTTATGTATTTATCTAGTGCCTCGTATGTTTATGGAACTCCTCAATTGCTTATAATATCCATATAATTACAACTGGGGTAAATTATTCCCTACATTATATCTATGAAATAACCTATATAGTTAACATATAATGTAATATTTTACCAATAAGATCCATAAACCGGTAAAGGCCACAGGCTTTGTACTTTTTCAGGCTATGGCTCATAGGGTGACTTGATTATAAAAATGTCTGCTCAGCTGGCAGCAGTTAGGACAAGAAGTTGACAGTATGAAAAGCCAACAGCAGGCCAAGAGCCAAACCACAACAACGGGCTAAAAGGAAAACAGGTTATATGACAGACTGAAAGTGTCAGTGACAGCACTAAGGAGTTCTAAATCTGTAAGCCGCCCAAAATTATTAATGGGCCGCATCTTTGCCAAGTCTTTTATGTATGACATGAAAAATTCAGTACTGTTTAGCCTAAGAATATGTATATTTAATACAGTGGAACCAAGTTTTAAATCACTGCTCAGTCCCTCAAATTGGGCTGAATGGAATTACTGCTTAGTCCCAAGAAGAGAAGCATCTGAACGAAGAGTAGTTATAGTAGGGCAAGATGGAGACAGTAGACCAAGATGAGTATAGTAAGGCAGGATGGGTACATTGAGGCACTGTTTGGGCAATAAAGCAATATGGTGACAGTATAGGGGTAGTGGGGCAGTAAGGGGGATGGGAACAGTAGAGCAAGGTGGTGATGGCAGTGTCAACTGGGGTCAGTAGAACAAGACAGGGAGAGTTGTAAAGCATAGGATCAATAGGGCAAGGAGAAGACATTGGTAAAATATGGCCATGTTGGTATATTAGGGCAGTATGGAGATGGTAAGGCATCAGAATATCTTCCACCACCCAGTAGCAACTATATGCTGTCACTGAGTGCTAGCAGGTGCTTTTTATGCTGAAAGGCATAAGTTTTAATGTTTCACTTTAAATAGATAATGCCCCCCTGTATATGTTGCCGTGGGGCTAGTTATTACCAAATACAACTCTCTTTTGTTACCTACTGATACGAGTTTAAGGCAAAGTAAATGTTCTATAAACATGTGTCAAACCTGGAGTTTTAACCTAATCTTCAGATTTCTATGAAACTCTCAGTTCTGTTTGTTCTGCCAGCCAGGTATATAAGAACACCAGACTTATATTCTCTTAGCCAGCGCAAGAAAGCATCCTATACTGGATTCTTTATTTAATTTGTGATTTTCTCACCTGTCTGATACCAAGGAAACAGAGAGTTGGGTGTTGTTATTCTGCTCCATCCAACATGCTTTCTTGTTTATAAGTGGATGTTTTCTCTAGAGAGTACAGGTAATATGGATAGTGTGTATTTCCTGTTAAACAGGGAACATTAGTTACTCCATAGTTAGTCATTCCCAGTGCAACGCTAATCCCCAGTGGAATAACTATAATTGTGGCAGAGCCCATGGCCATTCCTATGCACATGAGGGGGGGGGGTGTCATAGGCGATTGAACCAGGATTTTTATTTATCACCAAAGAAAAATGTTTTTTTGTCATCACAAAAGTTTCCTATATTTATTATTCCTTTCTAGCAATTAGAGCAGGAACAAGACTCTCGCATGGCATGAAAAATATTTTGGGTGAATGAATTTGGAGCTGACCTGGAAGGTTTTGGCCTATAAAATTAATTGTCCTTAGCAGCTCCCCATCTTCTTATTTTATGCTCTGGGCTGCTGTTGCGAAGCTACACTTAGGGGTCACTGGTAGTAATAAATAATTAGCTGGGAGTGAGGTTAGAGCTGTCATAGAAGATGGGTGAATTATTAGTACTGTAGTTCACCTTTATGTTAATTTTAGTATGTTGTGGAATGTCCTGTTCTTAGCAACTTTTCCATTGGTCTTCATTTTTATAGCCTTTGAATTCTTTGTCGTCTGTCTCTTTTTAGCTTTATGATTTTATTATTGTTGTTACTTAATCTCTTATCTTTCTATTGAGGGCCTCTTCTATGTGTCTCTCCTTCAAACTGCTACCTGGTTGCTAGAGTTAAATGGACCATAGCAACCAGCTTCTAATTTCAAACTGGAGAGCTACTGAACAAAATAATTCAAAACCCACAAAAAATAAAAAAATAAATCTATCTCTCTCAGAATATTACTGTCTGCGCCATACTAGAAGTTAACTTAAAAGCAAACTACCCCTGTAATAAATGCTCTTGCACATTGCATTGATTTCTATGCTGCCATAATGTGACTTGTATGGGGAATTTTTATATTGTGTATATGCAGTATATTGTGAGTGGGTCCCTATGCTCAAGTAAGTGACATCAGCACAGGGCATGTGCTGGGAATCAGCAGAAAAGAAGATGGAAGCTACTGGAAGTATCTTTGAAGGCACAGATCTTCCCCACTAAAGGGGCTTTAGTTGACGTGATATAACAAAGAACACAAAAGCTTAAAATGTAGCATTTTTTACTTAAATCTATGTTGACATTTACCTGCCTATGTAATAAAAGGCACTACGTTTGCCCAGGAGTAGTAATGCATATCAACCAATAAGATGTTTGCTTTTAAACAGGTGACCAGTAAATCCTACCTGCTGATTGGATGCTATACATTACTGCTCCTGGGCAAATTAATGCCTTTTAATACATAAACCCATTAGTTCTCTTTTAATGACAATCAGACATTATTTTCCATAAAACTTCCTATTGTCTGCAATATACCTAAAGTTTATGTATGCCAATATACATGAAACTATGAGAGAATATGTTCCCTTTGTTTACATAGCCCAATGATTTCCAGCCTGTGGTGAATATAGTCTGAGGATGATGGGACTTGTAGTAAAACAAAGGCTATGAGGGTGGACCGGCCCTTGGTTTAGAGAACAATGAATCACAATACACAATGCTGGGGTGTCTGCGCAGGGCCATGTTTCCATCGGACATTTCTGGCAGAATGTTAAATTTCATTTCAATCCATGTGACAGTAACGGATCCAAGATGCAAAACAAGGACTGTGTTCCTGCCAAGCAAACTCCTGTTAAGTCATGTGTCCCTGCATCACAAAGGGCCTCAGTATTGGGATACAGTGGGTTGTTCTCCTGCTATACAAGTGGCTCAACTGGTTTTAAAGGGCTCAAGGGAAAAAAAGGGAGATTTGAGTTTAACAGTTTTCTGCAGTTGCATTGAATTGGTTTGCTAAGAGTTTGGGGCAGAGTTCATGCAAATCTGTCACATTTCTTGACCACTTTCAAATTTTTTCCTCAGGAAAAATAATTTTTTTTAGGAACTCTCAAGAAAGTTTACCTTGCCAAGAATTAATCAACTGTGAGAATTTGCTTTACATAAGTCAACCTTGTTGCACTATTTTTTCACGTGGCTCAACTGATTTAGCAATTTTGCCTTCAAGTTAAACTGCTTGGTCAGAATTGTAAAAATTCTGTATAGGGAAAAACATATTTTCTTCACAAAAGCAAGTAGGTTGAAAAACTTGAATTTACTTGACCCTTTTACATTTTTCCATTTAGCAAAAAGATGTTATGCAGCAGTGAGATGTTTGAAATTTGAATTATTTTTTTTTTTTTTTGCATTTTAGTTTTTCAAACTCTAAGGGGGTTATTTATCAAAGGTCGTGTTTGTGAGACTCATGAATAAACTTGTAAATAAATTAGAATAAACTCACAACTCGAATGTTTTCTGACTTATGAAAAAACTCAGCAAAAAAATAGCTTGAATTAATTGTGAGCAAAACCTACTGAAGGCTACAAACACAGGGTCAGACTGGGCAGGTGGAATACCAGGAAAAATCCGGTGGGCCCTAACACTCATGGGCCATCGCCGGCCCAGACACCCTCCCCGATCTGCCAGGCCCCCAAAAATACAAACTGCGGCATCACGCGTCGGACTTTTCACATGTGCATACGTGCCGATGTTTGCACATGCATGCCGCCGTTCACACATGCACGTGGGGGGGCAGAGTTCACACATGTGCACGGGGGGCCCCCAGAGGTTCCAGTCCGACCCTGTATAAACATCTTCAAATGACCTCTGCCATTTTCGGATTCAAACTATTTCCAGCTTTAGAGTATAAATTCATGTTTTGACTGAAAAATACCCTCGAAAACTCGCTTTTTTGGTAAAAAACAACCGACCTTTAATAAATAACCCCCATAGTTTATCATTTGAAAAATTTTTTTAGAAAATTTGAATTAAAAAATTCATCAACTAAAATCTTGTGAGCTCACCTAGAAGTAAATGAGTTGTATTTTTAACACCCAAGCAGTTATTTTCCAAGTTTTTTTTTTTCAATTTTTTTTTTTTAAAACAAATAGAACAATGTGTTCAGTTTTCATCTTAAATAAGTTGTTTTTAGGTGACTAAAGGCTGGCCTTCCTTTAGTATAGTCCCCCAGTATGTTTTTGTATATATATTTTACCAAATTGTGGGTTTGGGTATGATATATGTCAGACAGTGTTCTTTCACAAGTAATGCCTGATCTTTGGCTAGATTTTCTAAAACACAATAAAATGTGGTTGACACTGGTATTTTTCCCATGATGTAAATTGCAAGCCAATGAAATATAAGCTGTACTGTTTGTTTTTGGGTCAATTTGTAGGTGTTCGGAACAACTGATTCACGATGACCTCCCCACCACCAGCATCATTATATGTTTTGTTGATGAAGTCTGGTCGACGCTCCTCAGATCTGTTTATAGTGTACTGAACAGATCACCAGAGCATCTTGTCAAAGAAATCATTCTTGTAGACGATTTCAGCACGAGAGGTACAATTCACACATTTTATTACCAGTTATAGATTTTGAAAGACATATGACTGTGTTTGTTATTGCTGATTTGCTTTTCCCCAAATTTCTTGGGGAAATTTGATTACATTTCTACATTCTTACAAAAACAGCAAGTAAATTTATTAATGAAAATGTTTCATTAACTAGAAGTGTCCCATGGGTTTGTACAACCTGACTGCATTAGTATTATTGGGAAGCGTTTGTCATTTAATAGCGCACTTCCAGCAGACTCCTGCATTGATATCCATTTTTCAAGAGAGAACACAGATTGTTTTGTATTAAGTTTTGAAATCTGACATGGGGCTAGACATGTCAGTTTCCCAGGTGCCCCCAGTCATGGGACATGGGCTCTGATGAACTTCAGTCACTCTTTACTGCTGCACTGCAAGTTGGCGTGATATCGCTCCCCTACCTTTTCACCCCAGCAGGACATCAGGAGAATAATGGGAAGGTAACCAGATAACAGTGGTAAAAATCCAAGTCCCACTGTGACTCCTTCAGTTACATTGAGTGGGAGAAACAACAGCCTGCTAGAAAGCAGTTCCATCATGAAGTGCTGGCTCTTTCTGAAAGCACATGACCAGGCAAAATGACCTGAGATGGCTGCCTACACACCAATATTACAACTAAATAAATACACTTATTGGTTCAAGAATAACATTTTATATGGTAGAGTGAATTATTTGCAGTGTAAACAGTGTAATTTAATAATAAAAACAACAATAAAAATTATTACAGAATCCCTTAAAATTATATGCCAGCAGCCATGTTGTAAGCATGACATGACATTTGCAATACATGTTAGATTGCAGTTCTAATGCATAAATGCATTCTAAATGGTAAAACTACTTCCCTGGTTTGGCTAAGCAGACACTTCTGAATGTATTGAGCATGGGGTTGCCATTCATTTACACAGCAGTCATAAAGTCATTTATGCTCATTTTAGTGACCTTCCTCGTTCACACATCATCTCCAAATTTCTCAGCATGCTGAGCGTACTTTGCAGGAAAGTGGCAACCAAACCAAACATTGTTACTAGTTATTGTTAACTAGTTATTAAATCTGTCACTTGAAATGTGTTTTTTTTTGTTCTTCCACCCTCTGTGTTCCCTTCACTGCCTTTCCCTTATTTATTTTTTTCATTTTAGATAGTTCACCAGAAATAAAGACTTTTTCCAACTACTTTCTGTGTGACTGTTTTTCTAATATTAAAGTGTAAAGTGTAATTTTTCACTTTCTAAAGCAGCTCTGGGAGGGGGGTCACAGAACCGGTAAACTGTTCTAAATTGATACATTTAGGGGCAGATTTATCAAGGGTCGAAGTGAAAATTCGAATTTAAAAATTAAAATTTTCGAGTTATTATAGTGTAATTCAACTAGGGAATAATAATAAGTTTTTTGAAAAAATTCGAGATTTATCATGTACTGGCCCTTTAAGAATTCAAATTCAACTATTTTCACATGAGCATGAGCGTTCTGACCTGCGCTCCCCTGCGTTCCGTTTTTTGGCGTTCAGCCGCAGGGGAGCACAGGAATAGACGCAAGTCATTATTTGAAATGGGGCTGTACTCACTCAGGGGCGTGAAGGCGACGAACGCAGGTTCAGACGCAACATGCTGCATTTTTCCTGCGTTCAGCGCCTACACGCGCCTGAGTGAGCGCAGGTCAGAACGCTCATGTGTAAGAGCCCTAAACCTGCTGAATTGCTGTTTGTCTATGGGGGAAGTCCTGGAATCAATTGGGAGTTGTTTGCCGACATCCTGAAAATCTATTTTTTTTTTTGGTGAAAAAACTTTAATCGAATTCGATTCGAGTTTGCATATAGATCCCATTCACCGTATTTGAAAAATAATTTTTTTTTTTTGGTAATTTGTTTCCGAATTTCAAGTTCATGGGAGTTTATGGGAGTTTTTACAAGCTCCCATGAACTCGAAATTCTGCCCCTTAGTGGATACGTTTCTTATTTTTGTCCCTGCTGAGCAGAATCCCTGAGTTTCATTACAGACAGCTGTTAGAATTGATACAATAGTTGCTAAACTCCAGTGATGCTGCTGAGAAATGTATCGACTAAATTGTAACAGTTCAGACTGCACCTGAATTACTGAGCTCCCAGACTGAAACAACACAGACAAGAACCTTGAAATTTAAACTTAGATGTTTAAAAAAAACGATAAAAAAATAGTCTTTATTTCTGGTAAACAATCTGAAAACACTGAACAACCACTTTAAATAGAAATGGACAGACATACATGGTTAAACTACAACTTCTAGCCCCACTGATTCTGGAAGTTAAAGTGTAGCAACATGTGGGAGGCCACAAAAGGCTTGTACCTCATATACTCATATTTTGTTTTACTTTTCTTGCTGTTCAGACTACCTCAAAGAAAAGTTAGACACATATGTGAAGAAGCTTCGCAAAGTCCGGGTTCTTCATCTCCCTGAAAGACATGGACTAATTCGTGCAAGGATTGCGGGGGCCAATATTGCCACAGGTAATAGTGTTTATTGTGTTATATCTGGAGTAAGGGTTACTCATATGCCCAAATAAACTACATGTTTAAACCTGGGAAAGTATAGCCATCCTAACTTGACATCCTACACATGTCCCCAGAAACCACATGTAATTTTGTTTATTACTTATAGCGAAACATTTTACAATAGAAACGTGATCCCGAGTTCCTGTGTATGTGGAGGCACTGAATCTGCTCCAAGATAGCAACCTATGTGGTTGAACTCTTGATAGAGTGTACAATATACATATACAAAACGGACACATTTCTAGTCATGTGCCTGATACAGCTTTTGGATATTCTTGTGAACAAAGTGCATTCACAGTAATTCATTGGTCTCATTATCTTTCCCAGGAGACGTTCTGACATTCCTTGACTCCCATATAGAATGCAATGTTGGGTGGCTGGAACCACTTTTGGAGCAAGTTCGAATAAATAGGAAAAAAGTAGCATGCCCAGTGATTGAAGTTGTTAGCGCTCTGGACATGAGGTAATGTAGTTTAAATAGGAATACCCCCTATCTTTTTTAACCAGTATAGTACCTTTTGCCCTACCACAAAGTGCATCAACCCCACTGCATAAAAGTGAACAGTTGCCTTTAAATAGTTTGTTCACATTTTAGTTAACTTTTAGTATGATGTAAAGAGTATTATTCTGAGGCAATTTGCAGCTGGTTTACATTTTTTATTATTTGTGGGTTTTGAGTTATTTAAGTTTTTATTCAGCAGCTCCAGTTTAAAATGTCAGCAATATAGTTGCTAGGCTCCAAATTACCTTGGCAACTATGCTCTGGGATGAATAAGAGACTGGGATGTGAATAGGAGAGGGTCTGAATAGTAGCTTTACAGAGCATTTGTTTTTAGATACCCCCCATTTGAAAGCTTGAAAGAGTTAGAAGAAGCAAGGCAAATCATTTAAAAAAACTATGAAGAAAAAGACTGATTAAAAAATTATTTAGAATTGGCCATTCTATAACATACTAAAGTTCAAATTACATGTGAACCTCCTGCAGGGGCATGTGAAATGAGCCAGAAGAAGAGGTTTCCTCCTAGTTGCATACTGGTTGATGATCAGGAGTATGCAGTAATGTATTTAGAGGAGTGTATCAACAATGCTGAGAGGAATGGTTTTAGTGACGTATGGAGCCTTCTGCAGCAAAGGGATTTTGTGAGGATTTTAGCAGACTTGCCTGAGCTGTTCCTTTTTACAGCATGTTCCACCTAAAGGTAGAGAGTAGAATCTATTATTAAATATTAGCCTGTGTAAGTTATGGGTTGGGCACTCAGCAGACCTGCTATAGAGGCACAGCTATAACTAATAAAATATGTACCATTTTTATTTTGATTGCAGCTATATAACAGTAGAGAACTTCCAAAGAGGCGTATTCACCTGGCCCTTAAATTTTGGCTGGAAGCGCATGTTACCAGAAGTAATTCGAAGAGATAAAATAACAGAGATGGATCCGATAAAGTGAGTAAAATGGCATGATCCTTTAATTTTATTTTGCCCCTTTTTAGTCTTGGGTGAAAGGCATGCTGGTCCTCCCTATAATCACAGGAAGCAAATGAGGGGTATTGGGTGTCCTCTGTCAGGTCAAATATGTTGCCAAAGAAATGCTACACGTATGGTGCCTTTCCAAAGGCTCGCTTGGGTAAAATCAGTTATATATATTTCTATTGAGCAGGTAAGTAGGTGTCAAATGATAACTGATTTGGCACAGTGATGCGGTCCTCTCTGCATGGGTCTCTATATTCCCACAGTATGATTACCCAGGGACTAAACATATAGCTAAATCCAATGAGACCCAACACAGAGGTGCCAAAATTGGAAAAGACCAACAGTTTGGTGACCTCAGCAAAGAAGCAGATCTTCCCTGTATGGACAGCTTTGCACTGCAGCTTGTTTATCCTAGAGCCAGGAATACAGTCAGCTGTCCTTTATAACAAGTGGTTCCTGCATATGACTGCCCATGCCAATTTTTTTTTTTATATACACTAAAGCATAGTATCATTTTATAAGTATACTTATAGTAGTAACTGAAATGAAAAGTGCACAGACAGTTCTGTGTTAGATAGAGCTCTATGCATTTCATTGCATGGGAATATATAAGCTGAACATCTTCTTTACATAACTTCTGTTTCAGGTGCCCAGTCATGGCCGGAGGATTGTTCTCCATTGAAAAGAATTATTTCTATGAACTTGGTACCTATGACCCTGGATTGGATGTTTGGGGGGGAGAAAATATGGAAATATCATTTAAGGTATTGTCATACTGAGTTACCTTTGATTCTCTTTCTATATTAACAGACACTTCCAGGAGAGGTAGTAGGAATTTAGGTAACTATACGCAATACATGTAGCAGGGTTTGGTGAGGCTCACACAGTGATGGCATAAGGAATCAAGCATAAAGGGGACATTATGTTCAGTTGTTCTGAGCAGAACAAGAGGATTTCCATGCTAAGAGATGGGATAATCTTTAGCCACACGAGAATGGTCTGTGCAGTTCCAGACAGTATACATTAGCCAAACCCCACACAGTTTAGAGTGAGTTTAGAGTTTGGGACAAACAGTTGTGGTATGAAATTAATCTTGCCATTGTAATTGGCCACCAGAGGACACTGTTTAACAAGAATGTATTATTATTTACTGGTTCCTTAACTGGCAGTAGTATGGCACCTCCTTGTGCTCAGAGATATAAATAAGTCTTTTTGCATTAAATTATTCATGCAGATATGTTTTATTAAACATTTGTTGAGATACAAGGTGACCCCAAACTCTTAAATATAGTATATTTTCTCTTTAATAGTAAAATACTATATATTTATTTAAAGTAGATTTAGAACTCCAAGAAGTCTGGAGAATTTCAACAACAGATAGAGGGCTACAGGTTGATCATTCATCACATAATTACATCAAAGCCATAAATTACCTATAAAATATATCGTTATAAACAGTGCTTAGTAATGGCATCAGCTATTATCAATGATTAGTAATGCCAGTTACTTTGTTGGCATCTGGTATTGATGTGCCATATTTGTCCCATTCAGATATGGATGTGCGGAGGGGAAATTGAGATCATTCCTTGCTCCAGGGTTGGCCATATATTCAGAAACGACAATCCATATTCGTTCCCGAAAAATCGTGTCAGGACGGTGGAGAGGAACTTGGTACGTGTTGCCGAGGTTTGGTTGGACGAGTACAAGGAGATATTCTACGGCCATGGGCAGCACCTCCTTCAGTATCTCACTGATATTGGGGACCTGACGGAGCAAAAGCAGCTCAGAGAGAAACTCCAGTGCAAAAGCTTCAGTTGGTACATCGAGAATGTGTTTCCAGACATGGGAACTCCGCTGCTCAGGGCCACTGGAATGGTGAGTGGAGGGAAAATAATTGCAACTTAGATTTGAGGAGGAGGAATTAAATCTGCTCAAAGCTGTTGTCTTATTGCCATCAAAGATGATGCTATGTGCTGCTACCAGGAATTCCAGCCACATATTTCTCTATGGTGCAATGCGGCTAGCTATATGGCAGAATGACCCGAATCAACCTGTCTAACTGCTACTTTTAGTATATACCCTATTTTACCAGTGGTCCCTATGCCACTTATGTGCCCTATATATTAAAACCTAAGGAACTGGCAACTAGCTGTCTGCCATTGATTAACTGATTGACCTGGGAACCTGCAGTGCTGCAAGATCAGAGAAACAAGAGTAAGAGTAAGGGTGTGGTTACTGTTTTCTGGAGTTTTCATGCATTTGCATTGTACATACCTTCTTACTGTGTTTGCATTTATACATATGAAAAGGGGGGGGCGCTGTAATATTTGAATCGCTAGAGGCATTTGAACTCCTCCTTACAAAAAGGGCCTCTCTTGGCTGATAATAAGTACTGTTTCAATGTAGAAATAAAATGCCTCTGCAGAGGCAGGCAGTTAGAACATTCACTTTTTATTTTCCCCTTTTAAGACAGTAAAGTATAATATTATATACTTGTACTTTACTGTCTTATAAGGGGAAAATACAAATGTATATTCTCAGTTTCGCATCATGTCTTGGGAATCCGGACATGGTTACATTCAGTTACGTTCAGTAAAAACATTACTTGGCCATGCGCTGCTTATTTTGTGCATCTGCAGTGATGAAAGCCAGACTAAATCACACTTCTTGTTAATATGGAAACTATGTGTTCCTAGTCTGGGCCGTACAAAATCCCTTCATTTAACCCTTTTCAGTCAGCCTCTGCTAACATATATTCATTAGGAACTTTTTAAAGGGTTAAATAGTCTGATTGATTTCCATAGACCACTAGGGGGCAGCCATGCAATGTAGTAATTAGTAGTAATAATTTACTTCGAAACACAGCCATCCGCATAAGGCGGTCACACTAAAGATCACCATGGCACACATTAAAAAAAAAAAAAACAATGCAAAACATACATGTTTAAAATTTAATGTGTTTTTTTATTGTTTTGTTTTATTTCAGTTGTCAAATCCAAAGCTTAGGAAATGCCTTGCCATCGAAAACAACTCTTTTGTCCTTGACTCCTGTGATGGAAGCAAAAAGGTAGTCTAACAAGTTAAAACATAAAGCCAGCCAGAATGGAAATATTCTTAGTTATCTGGTATGACCCAAGCAGGATATTATAATACAGAACAAGGTCCTCAGCCTAACGGAAGTTACTCTGGCATGACCCTTTCCAAATGCATACAAAACAAATTTATTGTTGTTTCTAGATTCTCTATGTTTCTATTGTTTCTATGCCTGAACTGTATTGTGACCCTCAATAATGGTTTGTCCTGTTTTAGCAATAGATAACACAAATTCACTTTTGTCACCCCCAATGACATAACTAGAATTTACTGGGCCCCACAGCAACTTCCGGACCTCCCTTCCTATCATGGATAAGATATCTTTCATAAACATATGAAAACTGCCTATCAGTCTGGGCCCCTCTATAGCTCCTGACCCCTCTAGCAGTTGCAGGATCTGCTTCCTCTATAGTCCTGCCCCTGATCACCCTGACATAGGAAAGGAAGGTGTCTTCTAAGGAAGCAGGTATTGGTTAAAATGTGTTACCTATTGTGGGTGGAGCAAACTTGTACAAGTCCTGCCCTTCTCCACCTGATGCAGCCATAAGGTTTACACCGCACCAGTACCCTGCCTGTGATACCCAGGTAGCGCAGATCTTAATATCATTCACAGTGGAAATTAAGAGATAGTACTTTGCAAATTGTATTTATTGTGATTTTCTCCTCAGAGCCAGCAGTTTAACTATACCTGGTTACGGCTAATCAGACAAGGGGATCTCTGTATCACTCCTGTTGAGAATGAGGAGAGACTGACCCTCCAGCCCTGTGACTTTACAAATGTTTATCAGAGGTGGCTGCACAAATCCCAGATCAGTTTCCACGCAACTCTGGTAAGTGAGCCCTGTGTGACCCTCCCGTGTTTGTTTTCCACGACTTAAGGAGTCTCAGATAGAGAACTCACATTGCATCACTTAAGGTGGCCTTACACAGGGAGATCCACTCGTTTGGCGATGTCACTAAACAAGCGGATCTCTCCCCGATATGGCCACATTGAAGTGGGTGATATCTGGCTGATCCGATTGTGAGCCCTAGGGCCCAACAATCGGATCAGATTGGAGGCCAAACGGGCGGTCGGATTGCGGGACTGCATCAATGAAAAGATGCGGCCGCAATCAGACGGTATTTTTTCAACCTGCCCAATCGGCATCTGCCCGATATCGATCGGGGACGCCGTCCGATGGCCCCACACACGGGCAATAAGCCGCAGACTTGCCAGCTTTTATCGGCCCTTTAGTTGCGGTGATGATGTACCTGCAGCTGGCCCTTTGACATTTAAAAGGATTCAGCACCCTATTGTGCTCCCTAAATATTGTCATTTGGAAGGAGGCTGGGGGTTTATAGATCAAGGCAAGTGAAAACTGTTGTCCTTTATATGTGTGTCATGTCAAAATGCCTTAAATATACACTTAATTTATAGTGCATAATGTATTCCTACTGTAATTAAATATGTTAAAAGTCACTGAGGAGTTCTGTGATCATATTAAGACACAAGGCTGCAGGCTGAGTTACACAGGGAACTCTGAGAATCACTCCTGTATTATAAGGGATAATGTACCCCTACTGTAAATTATAAGGTTATTAGAAGTTGATGAGGAGTTCTGTGACCATATAAAGGCACAAGGCTGCAGGCTGAGTTATACAGGGAACTCTGAGTATCACTCATGTTTTATAAGGGATAATGTGTCCCTACTGTAAATTACATTGTTACCAGCAGCGACTGAGGCACAAATGTACTGCGTTGGTATGTCAAAGATGTATGTAATCATATCTTGTTTGATTTGCCTTTCAGCAAGATCACATTTTGCTGGATAGCACTTTTGTAACATGTCTTGAAGCGGATCCGGGTAGTGGCGGCCTGGCAGCGAGAGAATGTAACTCATTAAAACATTACCAGAAGTGGCGTTTCGAGAGGTACCTTGTTCAGTGAAGAGGACGCAACTACCCCGAGAATTAATTTATTATCTGCTGTCAGATGATGTGCACACACCTTACTTTTTACTGAAGCCCAGAGAATATATTTTTGTATGACCAGCTTCTTTTACATGTGATCGGATGTTTACAATTGAGTTTGAGCCTTACAGCGTGAGCCTCAAGGATAAGACTTATGCCAAATAGAGATGCACCCAGAAAAATATGGGGCACGGCTAAAGATTCTAATGGAGAACTGGATAAAATGCAACTTTGCTCTACCCGGGGTCTGGTGGGATGTTTTATAGACTGTAAGTTTGTATGTGTCTGTTACATAATTTTCTAATTTAATAATAATAATGAATATGTATGTGTACAGTATATGAGCATACAGGGTTGACATAGATAAAGTATAAATAATAGAATCCTCAGTGGGACTAGGGCAAGAGCAAATACACATGGTACGAAAAACGAAGGCTTGTTTTTATCGGCTACATTTTATGCCGCTTTGCAGCTGCAGTTTAAGGAGAACTAAGCCTTATACTGGCTAGAAATGCTGTATTTTATATAAATGTATTTATTGTACCAGCTCAGATGTTCAACAGCCCTATATCAGTAATGATCCAAGCCATCAAAGTTGAACACAGTAGCTCCCCATCTTGGATCTTGTTCGACCATCTTTTGAGTGCTATACTGCACATGCTCAGTGTGCTTTGGGCAGCTCTTGAAAAGCTGAACTTAGGGATCGTCAGAAATCATCAAGCAGAAAATTAGCTGATGCTGCATTATTCAATTTGGGTGAAAAATGCACTGGTTTCTGCGCTGCCATGTATTGTGAATCTGAATTAATTATTAATTAGCCTTGTATTGTGACCTTTATTTTTTATATATACAGTATATTATGAGACACTCCCTAAGCTCAGTGAGAGAAGCCCAGAGCATGTGCAGTAAAAGCAGGAAAGAAGATGTGAAGCTACTGGGGATATATTCAGAGATCTGTACTACTAAAGGACTGTGGTGGCATTTGTTTGGTACAGAATCCCAAAACAATGTGCAGCATTTCTATTCTACTTCTTTGTTAAGATTTAGTTCTCCTTTAAACTTCGTTAAGCTGTGGTTTTAAGGGGACACTATCGTCAAATAAAAGTATTTTATGTGCACCTATAAATGCTCTCAAATTGTGATTAGATAATTAGATTTTCTGTACTTTGCTGATTTCAATACCCCAGCAATCCATGACCCACCACAAGAGTTACAACAAAAATCACTGGTTGTCGTGTGGATCTGGTTAACCCCAAATTGGGCTGACGGACCAACAATCTGATCATAAATTTTGGGCCTACAGACAGCCATTTGATGAGAACTGCATCAACCAATGCACTCTTTGTCTGACAGGATTTTTAAACCTACCAGATTGCTATAAGATATTGGCCCATACAGATAAACTGCAGACACAGTCTATAGGGGTTGAATCAGCAGCTTTAATCAAATTAAATCGTATGTCCAACTTAAAGGAATAGTTCAGTATGAAAATAAAAACTGGGTAAATAGATAGCCTGTGCAAAATAAAAAATGTTTCTAATATAGTTAGTTAGCCAAAAATATAATATATAAAGGCTGGAGTGAACAGATATCTAATAAAACAGCCAGAATCCAACTTCCTGCTTTTCAGCTCTATAACTCTGAGTTAGTCAGTGACTTGAAGGGGAGCCACATGGGACATTTCTGTTCAGTGAGTTTGCAAATGATCCTCAGCATTCAGCTCAGATTCAAAAGCAACAGATATGACCCATGTGGCCCCCTCTCAAGTCTCTGATTGGTTACTGCCTGGTAACCAGGGTAACCAGTCAGTGTAAACCAAGAGAGCTGAAAAGCAGGAAGTAGTGTTGTGACTGACATGTTATACATCAAATCATTCCAGCCTTTATATATTAAATTTCTGGCTAACTAACTATATTAGAAACAGTTTTTATTTTGCACTGCCTATCTATTTACCCAGTTTTTTTTTTACACTGAAGAATTCCTTTAACATACAGGAAAGATTCATAGAAAAGAAAACAAAAGCATAGTACTTTTAAAGTTATGTAACACTATTGAAGCCTGTGTAAAAAGAGAAATAAATGTGAAGTAACTGTGAAATGATGTGATGATAGTGCCCCTTTGAGCAAGAAGATGCAAACATGGCAAGTCTGCCATGTCAAAGCTTTAGTGCATCTCTTTGGGGATGACTGGTGCAAGACAAACTGATTAAACACAAATTACAGTTGAAAATAATGAAAAATAATAGTGTGTGACCTTCAGTGGCAGTAAGTGAATGCACCAATAAGCTATCAAACCTGTTTTATAAATAGGTGTGAATTGGTACATTACAATAGAGAAGCTCCCTTTTTTCCCTTACTGCACTGAGTTGCACTTCATCATTTTAAATGAATGGGCTTTTATGTGGGTTTAGGGCAATTTATGATTTTAGCTCTTGAAATTTTAATAGGGTTGGGTACAATAACAATGTTATAATAAAGGACGTTAATTAGGAATCTTTTGTTTTGGAATGCAAGACTGCTGTACAGTCTTCTGTGTACAGCAGTTTACCTTTCTCCCCTCTGACACCCTGCCTCTTTTCAAAAGAAGCTTATGAAGTTATTTAATTAATGTCTGGGACTAAAGTTCAATAACAACTGGAGGGCTCCTGGCTGGACATCCCTGTTCTATAACTTATGTGGCCTTTAATAAACGTATTAATGCACTTTTCCATTGAATCACAATGTGGATCTGTGCAGTCTAAGTGACTTCACATTGGGGACCTGCACCCCTGCCCAGCGTTGCATTCGTTTTTATGTATACATTTAGACCTCAACCACAGGAGCTGTCCTGCTGCAAATGTCTAATCACCTGGTGCAACTATCAGTCTCATCTTGCAGTGTCCATGCAGCAGTTTCTGTGAAACCTGATTTATAAAAAGGCACATTCTGATAGAACAAGGGATATTGGATCTAATTACCAGTCACATCAAATCCTTTAACCTACAATACTCTCTTATGGTTGCATTAAAGGGGATGCAAATCTTACTCTCTGTTTGCATTAAACAGCTCTCCAAAGTAGCCCAGACATTGCTGAATTTGAAATCCCAGCAAACTTTAACATATTATCAAGAGATAAAGTATGATGAGAGCTGTGGCTCTGGAACATCAGGGTTGCATTCTTACAGTAGTATTGCTTGAAAAAACTTTTGCCAACTTCCGGGGCTAGTGGCCCCAATAAAATTAAGAGAATTGTCCAATGAGAAAATCACCTGATCTGTAAAACTCTGCAGATGTGTTTTTGTTCTTTTAAGGCAAGTCGAGTGGAGCTGGAAGCATTATTTTGCTTTTTATTCTGCAGCTCTCCAGTTTGCAATTTCAGCAATCTCAGTTGTTATGGTCTGAATTACCCTAGCAACTATACATTAATTTGAATAAGAGAAGAATATGAATAGGAATAGGAGAGGGCCTGAATAGAATAGAAATATGAGTAATACAAAGTAGCAATAACAATAAATTACAGAACATTTGTTTTTTTAGATGGGGTCAGTGACCCCCATTTGAAAGCTGGATAGAGTCAGAAGAGGAAAGCAAATATTTAGAAAACTATGAAAAATAAATAATGAACTAATTAAAAAGTTGGTTATTATTTAAACACAATGCCAGAGAACATAATAAATCCCATTGTTAGTCATGAGGGGACATATTGGGGGTATTTTTAAAGGGAAGATGTGTTGGGCTAAACACCTGAATATGTACAGAACATATACCATAGGCCTTAAGGGTACATTTTGCTGGAAGGAAAGTGTAACAGCTCCCCCCCCCATAATTAAAAAGTTCTGATGCAATATCTGTTAAGATGTGCAATATCCAGATGTATCATCTAGCTGCTATAGCTTCTCAAACTGTGGTACATGTTCACTTGGGGGTACATATGGTTACTCTCTTACTTCATTTCACTGTTGATTGTGTTTCCCATGCCTGTACATTTTAAATAAAATACTTGTTTGGGCCACTTTTTCTTGTAATGGCAATTATTGGGTGTTTTACACTTTGCAAATATTGGGTGCTTTACACTTTACTTCACAATTATTGGGTGCTTTACACTTCGCGTGCATAGATACCAGTAGACCAAAGTTCATTTATACAATATTTTGCGTTAGATTTAAAATACATTTGTTTGTTTTTTATTTTAATTGGCAATTTATATGTAAGTTTTCTATTAAAGGGAAACATAACCCCTGCTTTTGACATGAGCTCATGTAGTTGGGCTTATGTAGGGCTCATGATTCCACAGATTGAAAGGAAACCAGTATAGTCTGTCCTTAAATCATAAAGACCAATTCCCCACTGTCATGAAAACGGGACTCTCAGCCACATGTGACTTTGGGTTTGGTTACAAGGGGTTACACTCTGTCTCTCAATCACCTTACACACAGGTTAGCAGGGCCGCCATCAGAAATCACGGGGCCCCGTATGGCAAAATTTTCTGGGCCCCCTGGTCACACCCCAGATCCTATCCCCAAGCCCCACCCCCAAAAAAAACCATTTGTGGTCAGGGCCCCCCTACAAGTTAAAAAAAAATGTCATTAGTGGTCAGGACCCCCCTATAAGTGAAAAAGAAATCATTGGTGGTTAGGGACCCTGAGGTTAGACTAGCATCAAATGCTCCAAGACATACCAACACCCAGCAAATTTACTTGCTGCCAGAGCCACATTCTTTCGTTAAAACTTAGGTGGATAGAGTCCTACTATAATTCTCCTGTTCTCTATAACAAGTAATACCTCACTTAATAACCAATGTATCAAGCACTGTCTCTAATCCACAAGTACTCCAGCAAAGGTTAAAGTGAATTCAACCAGTACATTTAAACACCCTCTCCTGTTAGCATTCAACTAGTTAATTAGCAAGACACAAGCATTCATACAGGCTATGAGTTCTTAGAGCAAAAGGACAAAACGTATTACATTTTATATTTAATGTTACAGCAGTAAAAAGTGCATGCATATTTACCTTATGCATGAAGTAGGAGTGCCCAGGAAGTGTCATTTACGACCCCTGTAGGAGGTTTCAGGCCAGATTCTCCAATATAATATTAGTACTTGCCAGAACCCAATATTATAGGGAAAATATGGGCATGCTGTGATCCATATGTGGGTGATCAGAACAATACCAAACATGAGGGGTGTCTTATGTCCCCCAGGAAACATCCCTCCTAACTGGTGGGTGTAGGTTTGGTATTATTAGGACGCAGGTAATCGCCTCATAACTAATATGTTCGTTACAGGATGTGAATCCTATGGCAGAGGGGATATGGATCTTTTCCTATAATCCATATATTTTCTCATAACTGTCCCCCCTGCAGTTCTAGATTCACAGCTCTGTTATTTGAACACCAGGTCAAAGAAACCAGCTCTCTTGCCCAAATGGTCTGGCTCCGAATAGTCCTATAGGCAAGATAAGGATGTCACCTTTCCACAGCCCCCTGGTGGGATATCCAATTAATGGTCTCTTTGTGAGCCTGAGACCAAGGGGGTATATTTATCAAAGAGTGAAGTTAGAGGTCACTCTCCACCACTCTCCATTTATTTATATGGGATTTTAAAAAAAAGTGAAAACTCCCCCTTAAATGCCATAGAAATTAATGGAATTTCACTTTAGCTGACTGGGATGATCTCTAACGTCACTCTTTGATAAATATACCCCCAAATGTCTCCAGTGTTAACCCTTATAAAGCCAAAGCAATAATGCCCTGGCATTATACCCACCCCCTCAGGCTCACAGCGTCATGCAACCCTTCCCTCACCTTGTTCTGTTGTGAAGTGATGAATTCTGGGACTTGAAGTCCCTCTGCGTTCCAGAGAATCTGTGCACCATCCGATAAAGAAAGCAGAGGGACTTCAAGTCCCAGAATTCATCACTTCACGATGGAACAAAATGAGGGAAGGGTTGCACTACACTGTGAGCCTAAAAGGGGTTGGGAAAGGGTTTGTATGAATATCTTGTGGTTTTTCAATTTGTGTAATCGGTTATTAATTAAATTATATTTTTTTCTGGCAGTTCAGATAATGTTTTTGTATAGGCGGTGGATGATTTTTTTTGGTGTGGGTGGGCTAAGCTAATGTCACATGGACAGTTTCTTCACCAGCAATCTTTCATTGGTGGACAAGCAGCTGATTAAGTCCCATATTATGTGGCACTGACAAAAGCTGTACTTCATCTGTCACTGAGAACATGCACAGGGTGGACCTTTTTTGTCTAAAAATACACTCCAGCATTATCACGCTGAAATTTGTTATACATGGGCTGACTTAACAACTAATGGCATACCTCTCAACTATCCTGCTTTTGACAGCTCAACCCACAGTCCCAGATTTGTACTGATATTTCCCGAGTTTCTCTTTGATCTGCTGCACTGAACAGCCAGAAAAAGATACAAAGTTTCTAAATTAATTGGCTCTTTACAGAGAGCCCAGAACACATACTTAATATACTTTTGTAACAGTTTTAGATAAGATAAGAATGAAGACTCACAGCTTAATGGGAAATTCACCTTCATTAGCAAAACTGTAATAACATATAAAAACCATAGAAATGTGTTCAAACTTTCATAACCTATCAAATTTTGTAAAATGGACATAATAATTAGGGGATGTGACCACATAATGGGTGTGGTCAAAAAAATTTGCAGCGCACCACACAGCTAATATTTTTTTCCCTCTTTCTGTTTCCAAAATTTTGGGAGGTATGCAATGGGCCCATATGGCTACAGATATAGGTACTGTTTTATTATTACAGAGCAATAGGAAATCATTTTGAAAATTTTGGATTATTTTGATAAAATGGAATCTACAGGAGACGGCCTTTCCGTAATTCAGAGCTTTTCGGATAACAGGTCCAGATAATGGATCCCATATCTGTAATTAAAAGTGGCCCTTTTTTGGTGCAAAAGTATGACTTTCATTAGAGGACTTGAAAAATTAATGCAAATTAATGAGAAAAGCAAATGTTATTTGCAAAAATGTGTTCTCATCATGTATGCTGTATGTTCAGTCAACTACTCTGTTTACATTCTCCCCAATATTTCACCAGTTTTTTACAGTAACACAGTAAAAATGTAGATGAGGTTGAAAAAACAGACTTGCATCAAGCCATCAAGTCAACATTTTTGTCTGAGTGAAATTTGTCTAATTTCTCTGATAGTTGAACCAGAGGAAGGGGAAAATGGTAGCGGGAAAAATTCCTTCCTGACCCCAAGAGGTTAATCAGACCAGTACAACAAAGGCATGTATGTGCAATGTAAGCTGTTGCTGTATGGCCAAGCATTAGATGTTTTGAAGGTGCTGTGAACAGTGGGGTATTCACAAACACCTTTGTCTGATAATGTCCGACAACATAGTGTTCAACACAGAGACAAAAAGGTCCTTTGCACCCCTGGGTGCATGCTGAACCCTCTGTTCGGGTGCTTTAATACAGAATAATGAAAACAGCAGCACCAAAATCCTACGGATATTTGTTTTCACAAGAAAAAAACAGATGCAGCTGTTTTTCATTGTTCTGTTTGTCTGACACTGTAGTACATTTAAAAGATGAATGAGTACCAGATACACATCCCACATATGTATACATGCTGTAGCAGACTGCCTGATGCTACATCCTTCCAAAATATGGGACCCTGAGACACTAACTGCTGTTGCATTCCATTAACAATAGGTACTCCACACAAACTGCCTGCTATTTCATTCCAGTTATTGCAGTGGCCCCTAGATGCAGTATAATAGAACCTTTGATGCCAACTTTAATAAAGCCTTCAGACATACTCACTGCTGCCACATCCCTTTATACTAGCTTTAGACCAACTGCTACTGCATCTAGTTAGGGTCCATAGACACACTTCTTTTTCGTTTCCAACATTTTATTGAAGTTTTACAATAAAACATGCAAGGTTACAAGTTTTCAGACATAAGAATGTAGGGATCTAGAGGGTTGATTCCCCTCTGTTCCTTAAAATGTGGAACCACATGTTGGGAAATCCCCTGACTGTGCAGCTACAGGTTGAACTTAGAGTGGCAGGAAGAGCAAGAACCCTTGTCTCTGTACAGTGTGTCTGGCATATACTGGAGGGTCCAAACAAACCAGTGATTCCCTTGTGTAATAATACAGATTCTTATCCTTGTATTAACGCAGAGGTCTGACCTAAATCAGTGGTAATTCAGTTTAGATTTTTGATAGAAAGAGAAAAAGTACCCCGCTTAATCACTCAGTCACAGATTGGGCTAGCTTGTAGCTTATTCAATTACCTTATAACTAGGGTTTAAATTATAAAGTGCAGTGCTATAATTATATTACATTCATTAAAAAACAATTACTTAAGTTGATGATTAATAAATTAGTAAAGTGCAGTGCAATATAATCTCTTCAGTGATTCAAATTTAAAAGACAAAAGTTCAACCAATTATAAGCCACCAATTACCCTTAGCTGTGATATAACCCACTAAAATATTGTAAATAGCAACGTTGCTTGAAAATTGGATACTTCTATTTCTTGATGGGGGAATAGAAGTATCCAATTTGAAACAGGTGTTACTTGTGAACATAAAAATCTAACATATCTGTTTAAATATCAAGCATTTTAAAAATCTCATCTTTATTTGTGGAGTCGATAAAATCAAAATAAAGCGACCATATCTTTTTAAACATCAATTTGAATTTAACTTGTTTTTTCTTTACACACTTCTTTTTGCTGCTAGACCCAACACACACTGCCTTATACAGGAATACTGTCTGCAATACTGTTTTAAATTAGAGGTGTTTATTTTTTTTCAATAACTTGCAACCCAAAGCCCGAAGCTACTTCTTCAGGGGTTACTGGAAGGGGCTTTTTTGGACAAATGGTTTGGGGAGGTTTTGGGGAGGAAAGGCAGATAGGGAACACAACAGAGAAAGAACAGGTGTAAGCATAACTAGAGCAGGAAGAAGAAGAATCGAAGAGCAAGAGAAATAAAGAATGAAAGAAAGAAAGCAATAGAAAGAGTTAGAGAAATATACAAACAAAAGCCAAGGTGTTCACGGATCTTTTGGGTTACATTGCTAGTTGAAGTTAGAAAAAAAATAAATCTACACCATCACGGCCCCTCTAAGGCCAGAAATTGGCATAATGTGTAGAGTTCTAATAATGATGCTGAAAATTTGTATACCTACTGTATGTGTAATTAAAATGGCAGCATACTTTCTTGTTCAACATGATTGCATATGCATATTGTTTTAATCACAAAAAATAATGTTCTTTGTTATTTCTTGAGCTTAACAGGTCAAACAGGGAGAATGAGTCTACTCCATATTTGGTCTTTGTGAGGTAGATTACCAATATAAAATGCTTCATCAAGGGCTGTATCTGTGCACTGGAGATTTAATGATCTACCTTGCAAGGACCAAATATTGAGTAGCTTCAATTTCCATGTTTGCCCTGTTTAGCTCAAGAATCATAGATGTTCTGTGATTAAAACAATAAACAAAAGGTACTGTATGTTCAGCACCCACCCCAATTATTGCACTCTAAAAGTATATTTAGGTAGGAAGTTGTCGCAATCACATCACAGTGTAACACTGTGACAGGAGGACTTCCCAAAAACACTCCTCTTACAACAAGCTTTTATACCTTAAATAAGAGCAAAGGGTACACGGATATACCATAAATGGTCAAAGCCCTCCTTCTATATAGGTAGTCGTGTTAGCTTACTATAGTAAATATTGCAATACCTGTTGCACCAATATATGGTTCCTGATTCCGACATTCACAAACCATAAAATCTATGTCTGTTAGTTTGAGATTTGAAGCAACACTTCGGTATCTAACTGCTGTTTGACTTCTGTCTGCAGAGTCTTGACCTTTGGTCAGCATGCCATTGTTTGATTACTTGAAACCACTATTTGCCTCCATTCACCTATCTGTCTTAGGTCTGGCCTCTGTAGGTACCAGGACGAGGGGTCTTGATTTTAAATTTATATTAGTAGTCCTGAATACCAGCCATTATCCGTCATGGATTAGTGTCTTCTCATTATTCTATTGTCAATATCATTATTTTATTGTCAGCTCATGTTGAACAAGAGGTATACTTCCCCTCTTGTTGAAGGTGTAAAGTCTTCCAATTACTCGCCTTTGCTTGGCAAATACTGTATGACAGAAATAGGAATCATTTATATAAGCCACCTCAGAAGTATTGATCTTAAGAAGTTTAGTCAATTACAATTTGGATTTTCACTGGAAAAAAATCACAAATGTCTTGGCACATGGGGTCCTATTGTTACATTTATCACTGATTGATGAATTTGTCAACAGTGTCGGACTGGCCCACCGGGATACCAGGAAAACTCCCGGTGGGCAGTGGGCCCTTGTGCTGCTAAAGATTTGGTCTATTTCATGGCCATTCCCTATTTCTTTGAGAACAAAGATGCTGCAAAAATGGAATAATAGATTATAGTATGTAAAGAATAGAGACTAGGAGAATAGAGGTTGAGTGAGGAGAAGAAGAATAATAGTACTGAGAGTGGGTTCTTTGGTGGGCCCCTGGTCTAAGGTTTTTGTTGGGCCCCTGGTGTCCCAGTCTGACACTGTTTGCTTCCAAGCATACGTATTCATTACTCTCTGCACTGGCTATGACATTGCTCTTATACAATGTATACATTCTATTTAGAGGAAATCAGAAGACGTTAAACACTAGCTGAACACAAGATAAACATTATGTATACAGAAGCCCTTGATTCCCTTTGAAAGTACTGTGTTATGAAAAACAGGTGAACATTCATTTTCTAAAAGTTCTGAAATCTCAGCAATCTGGGCATCGGGGGGTAATAGCCTGGTGCAATAGCAGGGGCTACACTGTTTCAGTCAATACTGGACTAATTTGCTGTATGTTGCTTTTTTTCCCCTTCTTTCTTTCTCGTAACACAAAATATTTGCTTTTTAGTTGTGATTTTGCGGTTTAACAGAAATGCAAGATCTTCTGGGCATCTCAATGTGTTTAGTTCTCTGAGAAAAAAATTCAGAAAATGTGGTCAAAACCAAAAGAGAGGATGAGTGTATGAAGGAACAAGAAAGAGCCACAATGTGCATTTTGCAGCTCAGCAGTCTCCTAGAGGTGCACGTACACATAATGCAGCCTCATCTTACTGCTTGGTTAGTGTCGTCTGATCAGTTGCCATTCCAAAGAGCAATATGAAAAAGACCATCCCCATTGCAGCATCCAAAGGTATTGGCGTCTTTTTCATATTGCATTAATCATTGGCATGTGGCTTGGCCAGTGCCATTAACTTACACCCCATATATACAGAACTGTTATTCCAAGGAGCAAAACATTATGGGTCCCCAGTACATAAATGGATCATTGGAGGGAATAAGAATTTAATCCCATCAGATAAATGTTGGCATAAATGTTTATTGGCCAGTCCCATCTATCAAATTAGACAATAAAAGATAAATAAAAAATACATAATACAATAACATATATGACTGATGAAACAGTATGCAGTACAGGTATGGGATCCGTTATCTGGAAACTGGTTATCCAGAAAGCTCCAAATTAGGGTGTGGTAAGTGACAAGGAGGAAAAAGGTCACTCTAGCCTTTAGTTTCTCCCCAGGGACTGAGATAGGCTCCAGGAAGGGAGTTATTAAACAGAGAATCAGTGCCAGGTACTCCATTCCCTAGTTCCAGTCCAGAGATTGGAGCTCACCTTCCACAAAAAAGCTGTCCTGTGTGTCCTGCAGGACACAGCAGGTAGTAGACCTGGCTGTGTTAAAGGGATACTGTCATGGGAAAAAAAATTTTTTTCAAAATGAATCAGTTAATAGTGCTGCTCCAGCAGAATTCTGCACTGAAATCCATTTCTCAAAAGAGCAAACAGATTTTTTTATATTCAATTTTGAAATCTGACACGGGGCTAGACATTTTGTCAATTTCCCAGCTGCCCCATGTCATGTGACTTGTGCCTGCACTTCAGGAGAGTAATGCTTTTTGGCAGGCTGCTGTTTCTCCTTCTCAATGTAACTGAAGGAGTCTCAGTGGGACATGGGTTTTTACGATTGAGTGTTGTTCTTAGATCTACCAGGCAGCTGTTATCTTGTGTTAGGGAGCTGTTATCTGGTTACCTTCCCATTGTTCTTTTGTTTGGCTGCTGGGGGGGAAAAGGGAGGGGGTGATATCACTCCAACTTGCAGTACAGCAGTAAGGAGTGATTGAAGTTTATCAGAGCACAAGTCACATGACATGGGGCAGCTGGGAAATTGACAAAATGTCTAGCCCCATGTCAGATTTCAAAATTGAATATAAAAAAATCTGTTTGCTCTTTTGAGAAATGGATTTCAGTGCAGAATTCTGCTGGAGCAGCACTATTAACTGATTCATTTTGAAAAAAATTTTTTTCCCATGACAGTATCCCTTTAAGAACTCCCACAGAAGCTGGGAGTGCCGTCTGATACTGCATGAAGCAGAGGGAGCATGTGACCCTGACAAAGTTGTGACTGTCAGAGAGAGTCTTTCTAAGAGATTGAGAAGGCTAAAAACTACCAGGAAGGAGTCCTGTGAGTACAGGGATGAGCCACAACATTGCTTTGTTTGCAGGTAGTCCACAAGAGGCCCAGCCTAGTCAGGGGACTGCTCCAAAGTTGGAAGGTAGTACCCAGGGAGCTAGGTTTTATTTTATGACTTGTTTGTATGATGCAATGGTCACCCCTGTGTCTGTGAATAATTGACTGTTTAAGTTTGTTTGAAGTGGGAAAATAAACTGCTGTTTTCCTTGAAGAAGCTGCGTGTTCCTGTCTTCATGCTCCTTTGTCCTATTCTGCCTGCCCACCATTGACTAATTCCCCCAAAAGTTTTGTGTGCAAGCTGCCAGTTTGCCTCATAAGGATACACCAAATACAGGATTCGCTCAAGATTCAAGATTTTTCAGCAGGATTCGGTAGAATCCATGTGCCTGACCGAACCAAATCCGAATCCAAAAAAATCACACAACCAAGGAAGTCAAAACACTTTTACCATGTGTAGTTCTCTTTCCCTAATATGCAAATTAGGGTTCTGTATTTGGCCGCATCTTTCACATAGGATTTGGTATTTGGCTGAATCCTAGAATAGTGGTTTCGGTGCATCCCTACTCCAAATTAAGGGAAGGCCATCTTCTATAGTCTCAATTATAATCAAATAATTCACAAAACCATTCTATTTGGTTTAATTAACGTTTAAAGTGATACTGACACGTTCCTATAAAAATCATAGGCATGTGTCAGTATCAAGTAGTTGAGGCACCCAGAATATTTTCCCTGAAAACCCCCCACAAAGCTGCCCCCCACCCAAACCTTTGCTCTGCCAACCTGCTGACACTACTTACGGATCTTCAGTGTTGCTTCCGTGACGCTGGGCTGGCCATAGACTGAAGTCCTGTTTTAATTCGTAATCATCCAGCATCACTGAAACTGCACAGTAGATCTTTTAGCAGTGTCAGAAGCCGGAGGGTCGGGTCAAAGCAGGTTCAGGGGGCTTTCAGGGAAAATATTCCGGGTGCAGCAATTACTTGATATGATTTTTATAGGAACGTGTCAGTATCGCTTTAAATAATTATTGGTAGACGATAGGCATGGTGATCCAAATTACAGGTACCGAGCATTCATGATAATAGGTGGCATACCTACAGTATGCAGAGGACACATACTGTAATCAAATCTTAACAATATATATATATATATATATATATATATATATATATATATAGTGAATAAAGTACCCCCTCTTGTAAAATATAAGGATATTATAAGTTACCGAGGAGTTTCATGACCATATAAAAACACGAGGCCGAAGGCCGAGTGTTTTTATACAGGTCATGGAACTCCGAGGTAACTTCTAATATCCTCATATTTTACAACTGGGGGTACTTTATTTATTATAATACACACATTTCAGTGAGTCATGTGACAGAAATGACATCAGAACTCACCGTTTATAACTGATGACATCAGTACTCACCGTTTATAAGGATATAATTTACAAGATATTCATGGCTTTTGTGTATTATATAGTGGATAATGTACCCCCTACTGTAATTTATAAAGATATTATGTTACCGAGGAGTTATGTGACCATATAAAAGCACGAGGCCGCAGGCCGAGTGCTTTTATACAGGTCACATAACTCCGAGGTGACTTTTAATATCTTTATAAATTATAGCAGGGGGTACATTATGTATTATAATCTACATTTTCTAGGTGCAGTGTCTTGATTCCTAAAGATGTCTGGCTTTGCTTTATGAACTACAAAATTAGCCTGTTTTGCTTCTGTCCCACTTGCTGTTCTACAGTACCTGTAGTTGAATTCCTAATTTTGTTCTACCCTTGCCTTCTTGCCTGCCATGGGTAACATCATAGACATAGGAGAAAGGCCAGGGAAGGAGGAAGATTGAAGGTGGGAGAGAGAGAGGTTATGCAAAAACTGGGAGGGACGGTGGAAAGGAGGGGGGGGGGCAAGAACAGAGTGAGACCATGTGAGGGATGGGAGATTGGAGAGGGTTCCTAGACAGAGTGAAAAATGGAGAGGCAGGTAGTGAAATTTGAGACAGGGGGTGTGAGAGAGATAATATAAAGAGGAAAGGGAGAGCAGTAAGGCATCATAGGATGAGGGTACAGACGTGGATATGCAGGGGGGAGCGAGAAATGAGACTGAAGCAATAAGGGGCAGTATCGAAGGAGTGAGAAAGTTTCCATTCTTAGGGGATAGAGGGCTGAGTTTTGTTTGCTTCTGTGAGACCCCCTCTATCCCAGCCTATCCCTCCTGTGCCCAGGAATAACCTCAGCGCTGATCATTCCCACACTTACTTTTCTTTTGGAGTACAATCCTTTCTGCTGCTGCTCTTAGAGAGCCTTCCCTGCCTGCGTTGCCATTTGTTTACTATTTGCATTCAGCCAAATAAATCTAAGTCCATTGGCTGCTGATATATATATACAGTATACTACCCTCCATGCATTAGAAGCAGCAACAACAGCAGCAGGGCTACTTGGCAGCCCGAGCACTGTGTTAGGCTGCAGCGGTCACTCGGCACTAAACAAGCAGCTCTGCTCCTAACAGGAGGGGGATTAACGCCATATAAGGTCAAAACCGCACCTCCTTAGATGTGTCCGGCTGACAGTGCTGCTCCCCTGGCTGGGTTTAGAGGTTTGGCTCTCGTGAAAGGAGGAGCGCTCCGTGCTGCGTAAGTAAACATATAATCCTGGCAGTCAGATGGGAGGGGGGAAAGAGCGGAGGTAGAGCTGTAGGGAGACGGAAGTGCTGAGCAGCGGCGGAAGTGCTGACTCAAAGAAAACGGCGCGTTCTGACGTCAGAACGCGCCGTTTATAAGGATATAATTTACAGTCTGGTCCCATAGGGAAAGGACCAGACTGTAGATTATATATATATAAACACACAGGTGTGTATATATAACATGGAAACTATAGGAAAATGACATAGCTTACATCTACAGGGACCAATTATAAAGGACAAAAAAGTCACAACCCTTAGAGACAGTTGCAGTATGCTCTTGAGTTTCTACAGTTGCACCCTGACCAAGTTTAAAAGTTCAGCACAAGATGAAGTGTAGCGCACTAGATCAAAACATTGTGCAGTGTTGTCAGACATAAGGGAGGTTGTGCATACAGAGTTCCTATGTGGCACCCACATCCCACCCCTTCTATAAGCAGCTCTGCTCAATGCAAAGCTTTATTGGGCAAATGAGGTACAGTGTCTTTTTTTGTATATATGAGTTAGGGCTCAGCAACAATTTACTGAGGCTACACCAACAATGCATATAGCAAGGTGTATAAAATCAAACTTTTATCATGTTTGGTTCTCACCCTGTGGTCCCAGCACAAGCAATGGATTATAGTAGTGATCTATTTACCCAGTTTTTATTTTTACACCTAACTGTTCCTTTAAAGCTAGCACCTGCTTTGAGGTCATTAATTATAGTATCTAAGGGGTGATGAACAACATGTTGCTGAAAGCCACTGGTTGGGAATCAGTAAGTCAGAGGGATCTAGGACTGGCAGTGTGCAAGTGCTGCTCTGTGGTCAGTCTGGAAATTATGCCACTACATGCATATTCCCTATGTGTTTTTGATTCCTCTGTGAAAACCTACCATGAGTCCTGAAATGTTTCCTGCTACCTACTTAGCAGTTGGCTGTTCTGAATATGTTTATTCTACATGTGACATATTCCTATGGCACATCCCCTCATGCAGTCACAAAAAGCTAAGGCCACTGGGGGTGATTAAGTGCCTAGTACTGTGTAGTAAGCAGGAATCAAAATAATCTTTCTCTGGTGCCCTTTATTTACAGAAATGTTTGCTTAGCTGCATACTGATTGATGTGATTTCATGTGACTCCTCACTTAAGCTCCGTTCTGCAAAAGGCCAAGCACACTGAAATCCCTGTTTCCATTGGGAGACAAAACAGTCTTGGGTTTTGATTCAATGCCCCCTTTTAAGAATGTGTTTTTTCTTTGGAAGCAGAATATGAAACAATGCTGGGATTGTTATTGCCAAGAACAGAAAGCACTATGATGTTATTGTTGTCAGTCATCAAGTAAGGGATGCTTCTTTCTATTTATAGAACAATAATTGTTGTTTTATTCCTGTAATTTTATTTTTGCATTTCTTATTTTACCACTGTAAAAAATGTTATCAAAAAGTAAAAAAAAAAAAAAAAAAAGCTGCTTCATTACCCTTTAGTGGTTAATTAGAAAAGGGGACGCTGGGTAATGAGGTATTTGAAAATTATTTCTTGATATAATTATTCGATTCTTGATTTTAGGAATTTTTATCTAGGTCAGGCTGACATGCCAGAGTAACAAAGGATCTTCAGGTGGACCCAAGCCATGGACAACCCTTATCAGTCCTTTCTTGTTTCCACCATAGACTTATATAATACAGTTCCATGAGTGGGCCCTGATTGACAGGTTCTCTGGTGGACCCTAGAAAGCTCAGTCTGGGTTTGTGATCACCATGCCAATGCAAAATCAAGGTCAGTTCTCTGGCAGTGTAAGATTAAACTTGTCTAACAGGGCCTAATGGGTAGTTCACGTATAGGCAACACTGAAATAGGTGGTACAAGAAGCTACCTGCTCCTTAATGGGAACAGTCATAAGACAAAGCTAAACAACGTCAAATGCTATAGAAACAGCAGCCAAAGTGATGGGCTAAACTCCAAATTATATAAAGTTCTAAATCAAAACCATATCACGTTTGCTTTCTTTTTGCAAATGTTATAATATTTAACAAGTTTCTCAAAAAAATTATTTGCAAGGCCTGAGATCATCAGGGAGCATAACAAGTATAATAATGGTTTGTGATCACTGTTTTGCAGTGTTGCTTGCTTTCACATGATAAAGTATTAGGCAATGGGGTGTAAGAAGTAGGATTGACATTTTTAGAGCAGTCAAAACATAGGACAACTACCCTATATGCCACATGCTTACATGTTTGCTTTAGGGAAGGCAACATTGCTGAAATGCTGAATATGAATCCTCTTTCTGGATCCTGTTTGATGAGGAAACTGACCTTTGAGAATTTTTAGATGTTTAAATCCTCATTGCACCTTGGCAGGAAGCAGTACCATGCCTAGATCGTCCTTGGGAATATAAAATGTATTATACCCTAGAATTTAAGTGGGATGAGAAATCTCAGAATGACACCTGGTCCTTCATCCTGATCTTCCTGTTGCTTAGTCAAGTAAAGCACATACAGTAGTTAGAGTCCAGAGTATAGATAAGCATCAGCCAAAGCATTT
Source organism: Xenopus laevis (assembly GCF_017654675.1). Lineage (NCBI taxonomy): Eukaryota > Metazoa > Chordata > Amphibia > Anura > Pipidae > Xenopus > Xenopus laevis. The sequence goes on from NC_054387.1 coordinate 70,332,882, forward strand.
GGAGTAGAAAAGAACTAGAGCATAGAACTTTATTAGTTATTCACAGGGTGCATACCATATTGCTGTTAGATTGTTAAAAGGATATGTAAGGCCATAACGTTTTGTTCTCTGCTCAGAAATCTGCATATCCAGCTATAATATTAACTTTCTCAACCCTAGCAAAGATCCCGCCTAATAGAAATGCCCAGCATTGAATTTTCTAATAAAACAGGATCCTTCCCTCATACTAACTGAATTATTATCAAGTGAAGGCATCTGCAGTTCTATGGACAAGCCTAAGAATTGCTCACAATGCCAGGCTTGCTTCTTGTATGGGTTTACAATATAATAGAAGGTCTGTGGGAGATGATAAAGAAGGTGGTTGCCAGTCAGTCTGATAACAATGGCAGGCAAGACTGAAACTGCAAGCTGACTCAATAGCCCATTTACAGAAGCTAGGGCAAAAAAGCAACAGAAGTATAACAATAAATTATCTTCTTTACAACTTCTTTTACGTAATGTACAATGGGAAAATAAAAAAATGACGGTATACAACTTAATATCTGTTATTATCTAATAACCCAATGATTCTCAGCCTGTGTGTTTGGACTCTCCATGATCCCCTTTAATACAGTAATATTTCATTGTACAATTGAAAATAGTAATTAGAAAGGTATTACAAATGGTTCCAAACCAATTTTTGGGTTGCAAGGCTGATTCCCCAAAAAAATTTGGGGCCCCTGAGAAACCCTTTATTAACCATTATGCAAAATCAGAAATTTGAAGAAACAAGAATGACTTTTTTTATAAGATCTATTGAATTAATCATTAACAGACTGTGCACAATTAATAAAGGAGCAAGAAGAGTTAAAGAGAATAAATATTTTCAGGATTATTATAGATTCATCATAGACTCAAATTCATCAATTCTTTGCTTAGTGTTTCCTTTGCGAATCTTGCTGTAGGAAACAGTATTGTATCGTGAGTAACTGTGCCTGAAGATATCCGGCCGGTTTCCACTATTCGGGGGTCCCTCGGAGGAATCTTGTTGGCTGCCTGTTGGACTGAGTGAAAGGGAATATTTTGACCCGTTTTCTTGCTCATCATCATCAAATGACTCCTTTCCGTTTTCCTTGCCATGCCCAGTTGAAACCATTTCTTCTTCAACGTCAGTCATAAAAAAGACTGAGAGATTCTCTGTTTTCTGAATCGGAAATAAGTCTGGCATTGCTATTTGTTGGCTCATTGGACTACTGCAGTGCTGGGCAAAATCTGTATCCCCAGATATTTCACACACAGGGATATTGTCTTCCTCTGATCCTATGGACAAAAAGAGTTAATGTTAAACTGTTTCTAGTATAGCCAGAACATATATTGTGCAGTTATTTTCATACAGAAGTTCTATACCCATAGATCGTGTTTATTACAGGGGAATATGCATGTTAGCTAGGTCCTTTGGTCCCTCTCTGTACAATATTGGTTCCTAATCTGTTGGGATCAACCTGAAGGACAGTGAGATTTGGGGAGAATACATATTTGTAATACTAGTATGGTGATCAGGGATTAGAGGTTAGCACTTATGTGTTATCCCTTATATACAACCACTGCTCTTTCTGCTATATAAAGAGATATGTATGGCCCTGTTTTATAGGCCATGTCTCTAGTTTCTTCATGTCACATACCCTGAATTGTTAGGCTATGCTTCCTTCTGGTTTCTCGATATGAGATTAACACACCAAAAAAACTACTAAGGCAAAGCAAGAGACATTGCCTGGCTGGCCTATAACATTTGATTACAGAGTAGTATTAGCGAGCAAAATTTCACAGTAATTCCTATATATTAGATAACTTCAAAGCAGGTCTGGACTGAGAATTAAAATAGTCAGAGGCCCAAGTAGCCCACACAGAGGCCCAAACAGTCCCCACCAGCCCACTAAATACTGACTTTCTATGGCAGCTTATAGCAGCCCCTCTGGCATTTGCCAGAACTCACAGATTGCCAGTCCAGGCCTGCTTCAAGGTAACTGATGTATAGAAGAATCATTCTCAATGGAGAATTCTCTTGCATCTCTAATTGAGCTTGGGATTCCTACTATGGAGAGTTGAGAGGGACCAGAAATTCAGTTTTAGGGAAGTTGCAGTGAAAGTGTTTTAAAAGTAATGAAAATATCATATAGTGTTGCCCTGCACTGGTAAAACTGATCTGTTTGCATCAGAAACACTACAATAGTGTAGCTAACAAGCTGCTGTGTAGCAATGGTATAAATTGAAAAAAGACTATATGGTACAGGTTAAACAGTGGAAAACAGATAACCTGCACCTTTTCTCCTTTGAACGGCTGCCCCGTTGCTACACAGCAGCTTATTTATATAAACAATAAGGGCTAGTCCACACGGGGAGATAGCGACGCGTTTGCGGTCGCCGCGACCGGCGCAGGCGACAGTTTTGTATGGGCGCCTATGTAAAAACGCCTGTGCTAACCACACGAGGCGATGCGCTTTTCAACAGTCGCCTGAAAATGCCTCGCCAGGCTTTTTCAGGCGACTGTTGAAAAGCGCATCGCCTCGTGTGGTTAGCACAGGCGTTTTTACATAGGCGCCCATACAAAACTGTCGCCTGCGCCGGTCGCTATCTCCCCGTGTGGAATAGCCCTAATAGTGTTTCTGAAGCAAACACGGAAGTTTTACTAGTGCAGGGCAACACTGCATTATATTTGTATCACTTTAAAACACTTTCATTTGATAATGTTACTTTTCCTTTAAGAAGCAGCAAGTTGACTCATACAACTCTTGCATTATGGTTTTCTTGAAATATATATGACTAAAAAAAATCAGATATTCTTCCTCAAACTAACTGGCTGAAGCCAAAGGGTAAACATATTTAAAGGAATTAAAACTGTTGCTTCCCCCCTTAGTGGTCTCTTCCTCAATTGGGAGAATTAAGAAGAAGGGGAGAAATGCTGCACATTATATTTTGGGATTCTAAATCAGTCCAGAGAAACCACAGTCATTTATTAGATAAGCTATGTGCCTCCAAATATCCCCCCAGTAGCTCCCCAGCTTCTTTTCTGCTGATTCCCAGCACATGCTCTGTGCTGGCTGACAGTTATCTAAGCTCAGGGAGTGACACACACTATCCTGTTTATATAGAATAAAATTCTTTCAGGATACAATTCTGATTAGTAGTTAATTCAGATTCCACATGACAGCACAGAAACCAGTGCAAATGGCATCACAATTTATTAATCAGTCACAAAGCAACAGTTTCTATTGCTTTATTATTTCATTACTGTTATAGCGACGCTGAAGGCTTATGCATTAAGCTCAGTATATAATATATACTTTAAGATACTTGTCCCCTGCTAGAGTAATGTTTCTCTTGGTAGGCTAGCAAAGATGTTCCTGCATGTACATACTGTATAAAAAACATGCGTGTGTACAAAGTCACCTCTTTGGTTAGACTGTTTAAGTGCCTAGGATATGCATCAGAATGAAATATCACCCCATTTCTGCCACTGGGAAGATACAGACATCCACTGGCAATAATGGGTGCTAAAGCCTGCAGAATGAGCCAAAGTATGGAACAGTATAAGTATCACAGGCAAATAAACATGGCACATCCCATTCAAACCCAGCAGAAAAGATGTGTGTTTAACTTTTAATAGATACATGACCAGTTTCAGACATAAGACGCCCATAATAAACATTTATTGTGGTATCTAATAGGGAGGCATAGTGGCTCAGTGGTTGGCACTGCTGTCTGGGGCCCTAAGTTTAATTCCGACAAGGCCATTATGTGCCATGTGTGAATCTACTCTGATTTCTTCCCACGCTCCAAAATATACAGGTAGGTTAACTGACATCTATTGAAATTGCCCTATGTTTCTGTTGTGCTTCTCTCTGTTTCCTTATATGGAAGCCATTGGGATGCCTTATTATTATTCTTACCATGCATTAAAATGTGCTGACATATTCTAAATTCCAATATGTTCTACCATATGTGCTAGTTTCTCTAGTTCACCCCTGTAACTTTAAATCTAATGGGACAGAGGTGGATGCTGAATTCAGAAAAATTAGATCAAGACCTATAAATTGCCATTTTCTTACCAATTTCCATCCTGGGCTCCTCTGTTATTTCTTTGGCAACTTCTCTATTGTGGTAAGTGTTGGCTATAGCTGTATCTCCAAGCTTTATATTTTCTTCTACAATTTCAACTACAGAAAGAAATAAAAACAGGATACAATCAGTGCATCAGGATATTATAATTGAAAAAAAATAATCCATCAATGCATTGACCGTGATTACAGTTATTGTTGGATTCATTTATGCTATGACACAAAGTCACATTGGTATGCATATATATGATATAATTAGCAAGTGTACCATCCTTTGCCTTCTCTTCTTCAGTAACCAGTTGTTGGCCTTCACACTGTATGTGTTGCTCTTCATCAACTGGGTCTTGGATCCCAGAGTCACATCCCAATGTTCCACACAGAATGTCTTCAGCTGGTGCTGCCATTTCATCAATAATATCAGTTATCTGCACTTGCTTTACTTCTAAGCATAGATCTCCATTGTGGTCAGAAATCAATGTTTCATCCATGGTTATTCCTCGGAGAATAATGATGGTATCCCAAAATGGCACCAAATTCTGCACTGAATGTTGGTTTAACAGCCAACCCTGGTCAGGACTAATACAATAGGATTACAATACCATTATGGGTGGGTTTGCCAAATGTTTAGTGGTATTCCCTTTTCAGAGGTCCGTTCCTTTCTGCTTGCTGGCATTCTTTGTGAACAGTGACAGCCAAATTCTCTTTCTTATAAATAAACAAGAGGAATGAGCGTGCTGTCTGTGCAAGCTGACCATAAATGCTATGCATATTTCAGGCCAATGGTGACAGAGATATTGTATTCTTCAAATAATGGCTCTTTGTGTATTTAGCACAAACAGCCACAATGATTGTTCTTTAATCTGTAATCCCTAGCAAGTGACCACATTTTGCAACAAAAAAGATTAAAATCTACACTGGGGAGTTTGTTTGTATAATCCATGGAATTAAGTAATTAGCAAGAGGCTTCTCAGCTAATCATTTGTGCACCCTTCATATCAAACTTGTGATCGAGATCAGGTATTTTTATATCTGAGTCATGTCCGAGAGAATTATTAAATACAAGCTATGTTTTTTAGAGCTGAATTATTTTTGAGCTAAACAAAAAATTGTTGAAGCAACTGAGCACTAGAGCATCAACAGTAGAATATATAATTTTCCATCATACCACTTCAAACATTTTAAAAAGAATGATGTCATGTTGACGGCAAAGATGGTGTAATAAAATTCAGATTGTTCCAGCTAACTAGGAGTGCTGGCTTCTTGAATATAGAAGTGGCTGAAAATGAAGAAACAGGTATCATTGGCTTTGTAAATGCTCCCTTTTTTGGTTCTTTTTACATTCATCTATTTTGATAGACAGTAACACCAAAAAATAAATGTACTGTTGCTATGCATTGGTAAAAGTTGTGTTTTTGCTTCACAAAGACAACTATAGTTTATATAAACAAGTTGCTGTGTAGCCATGGGGACAGCCATTCAAGCTTATAAAAGGAGAAAAGGCACAGGTTACTTAGTTGATAACTATAGTAGTGTTTCTAAAGCAAACACACCAGTTGTACTAGCGCAGGGAAACAGTACATTATATTTTAATTACTTTAAAACGATTACATTTTTTTTGTGTTACTCAATGTTCCTCAGTGATGTAACTAATTTTTACTGGGCCCCACAGCAAATACATTTTACATGTCCAGATGTTGTCCTGTTTTACCAATATATGTTGAAATTTCTCATTAATCATGGCCTCATCGTGCACCATATACCTCCTCCTGGGCCCCCTGCAGCCGCAGGGTTTGCTTTCTCTGTGGTTATGCCCCTGCTGTTCCTTTAAAGCAGTAAAGTAGAACAGTATACCCAGGGCAACTCAAGCAGGAATTTGCCTGTGTTCTATTCATGGTATTTCTTCACAAAACAAGTTTCAGTTGCACTTAATACATGCAACAAACAAAAGATAATTCCCTTGAAAACAGATTGGTTGAATCTTAGTCTTCATATTTAAAATGCTTCCCTTTGTCCACTATTAGAGCAAAATAATTCCAGAGAATTATGAAGAATGCTCTTACAATCTCTTACAATACTAAATTGTGCAGAACTATAAGTTCCATGCAGGATGCTGCCACTTTGCAAAGTGGTTTGTCTAAACTGGAAAACTGGGCAGCAAACTGGAAAATGAGGTTCAATGTTGATAAATGCAAGGTTATGCACTTTGGCAAAAATAATATAAATGCAAATAAAACACTAAATGGCAGTGTGTTGGGAGTTTCCTTAAATGAGAATGATCTAGGGGTCTTTGTAGATAACACGTTGTCTAATTTCTGGGCAGTGTCATTCTGTGGCTACTAAAGCAAATAAAGTTCTGTCTTGCATAAAAAAGGGCATTAACTCAAGGGATGAAAACATAATTATGCCTCTTTATAGGTCCCTGGTAAGGCCTCATCTGGAGTATGCAGTGCAGTTTTGGACTCCAGTCCTTAAGAGGGATATTAATGAGCTGGAGAGAGTGCAGAGACGTGCAACTAAATTGGTTAGAGCGACGGAAGACTTAAATTATGAGGGTAGACTGTCAAGGTTGGGGTTGTTTTCTCTGGAAAAAAGGCTCTTGCGAGGGGACATGATTACACTTTACAAGTACATTAGAGGACATTATAGACAAATGGCAGGGGACCTTTTTACCCATAAAGAGGATCACCGTACCAGAGGCCACCCCTTTAGACTAGAAGAAAAGAAATTTCATTTGAAGCAATGTAGGGGGTTCTTCACAGTCAGGACAGTGAGGTTGTGGAATGCACTGCCGGGTGATGTTGTGATGGCTGATTCAGTTAATGCCTTTAAGAATGGCTTGGATGATTTTTTGGACAGACATAATATCAAAGGCTATTGTGATACTAAACTCTATAGTTAGTATAGGTATGGGTATATAGAAATTTAATTAAAAGTAGGGAGGGGTGTGTGTATGGATGCTGGGTTTTCATTTGGAGGGGTTGATCTTGATGGACTTTGTCTTTTTTCAACCCAATTTAACTATGTAACTATGTAACTATGTAATACAATTTTGGTATTCCGAAAAACAGCACAAACCCCTTCTCCGCTTTCTACTTTCTCTTGGACAGAGAATTTACTTGGAGCCCCCACTCCTTTATTACAGATAATTTCAGCACCAGCATTGGTCTTTTCAGCCTGAGTGAACACAGCCTCTATTATCCTCTACATCTGCTGTGACTATTAGAGCATTCTTTGATACACCTTCACTCAAGGGCCTTTCCACTTTGACCCTCAAGGGCCTTTCCATACAGTGAGTTCTTTTCAGTTTATAACCAGCAAAGGCAATTCACGTATAAAGGTGTGCTTTAGATATTTAAACTTTAAATATTTAAATTTTATTAGGTTATTCCCCCAATTTTATTTATTTTATTTTAGTGGGAATTATGCATCCTGTGAGTCACTAATAACTAGTATGAGTCTTTCAGCTGCAGAATTTGACTAGGGTAGAAGTGGACCAGCAGGAAAACATAGTCATTCTTATTTTCCTTTTTTCTGTTCAAGTATAATTACAATGTCTGTTCTAAACTCATTTCTTCTCTATGTAAGAGGTTCAGTGCTAAGGAAACTGTGCTTAAAGGAGAAGGAAAGCCACAGAGACATTTTATTGCCAATAGCTGCAATAGTGCAAGCTAGAATACTATATTTATTCTGTAGACTATTTTACCATACCTGAGTAAAAAGCTCTAGAAGCTCTCTGTTTGTTTAGGATAGCAGCTGCCATATTAGCTTGGTGTGAAATCACTTCCTGCCTGAGTCTCTCCCTGCTCACTTATAGCTCTGGGCTCAGATTACAGCAGAGAGGGGGGGGGAAGAAGAGCAAACTGAGCATGCTCATGCCCGGGAGCTGAAAACAGGAAGTCTGATACAGAAGCCCTATTGGACCTCTGCCTGGATATTGACTACGATTACGCCTGATCCTATTTGTACCGCGAACTTGGACTTTAACCCCTAAGCTTCCTCCTTGGTCCAGACTACTCCTGCTGGGAGCCGATAGGCCCCCTGCAAGTACACAATAGAAGGAAAGAAATGCAGTGTTTCTTTTGACAGAGTACTCAGAGCAGCCAGGCCCAGATTTGTGGAGAGGCCACCAAGGCCCGGGCCTAGGGTGGCAGGATTTTAGGGGGTGGCATGCTGCCCAACCACATCCACATTGGTTCAGAAACACTGGGGATTCAGAGGAGATACCATCGTATTTTTAAATTTTCTGTGCGCCAATCTCCATTGCTCTGGTCCCAATGAAAATTTGAGTGAATAAAAGGGAGGGGACAGGGGCGATGAACGAGAGCAGGCCTAGGGGCACCCGGTATGTAAATCTGTCCCTGAGAGCAGCATTACTTTGAGGGTTTACTGGTATATTTAGGTGGACCTTTCTGATAAGGTTTACTTACTTTTAACACTTCTCCTTTAAAGCTGCCAACTCCAGTTGCAGGAACAAATAACATGGAGCCATGTTTACACTGATGAGCTGGAATTCTCATTGGAGGATTATTTTGCATTTTAATGGGGAAAAGTTTTAGCATGCAATGTAGCTTTACGTATGTAACCCTGATGATGCTGGACTACAGGTTTAGCCATTGATATCATCTTAAAGTGTGCACCTGTCTGTAATTTCAGCAGTTATAGGTCATGGTGTCCTGATGTGTGGTGGGATTTCTGTAGCACTACACTGTGGGTAATTGCAAACTTTAAAAACTAATATAGTTTAAAATCTTTCTATATTCCTACATACTGCAGACAGTTGCAAAACCAATTACACTTTCTGTATAGTATGTGTGTTTCCTTTTCAGTAGATAGGTGCAAAGAATAGATCTTGCGTTTTTGTCTCGGCCACATCCTGTTTTGAACAGTAAAAGACGTACCAGCTTGTGTGGGTTTTATTCAAAGGAATGGATCATTTACCAGCTAAGGTAAAACTGAATTATATTCATTTTTTGTTAAGGTGTGTCAATTTTGGGTTTATTATTAACATCATCTGCCGCCCTTATCATTAATCAGGGAAAATCCTACAGTTGAATATAGAAAACATTCAAATTCCGGATCATTCTTGTATGATGAAATATGAAGTTTATATATTTCTGATGATCTTGGACACTATAATGTTGTTCTAGTTATTCACATTAACCAATCATATGTTTTACTTTTAAACTGCAACAATTGTATAAAACCGAGAATAAAGATTCAAGTGTAAAGATAGCAGGTAGGATCCTCACCAGAGGAGACTCTTGCACTAACTGGGATGACGGTCCTTAAGGAATCAGAAACATTTTTATTGTGCAATACTGCTTTAAGAATCTATAATTAAGGTTTATGGACAACAGTCCCCATTATTTAACTCCCCAAACAAACCCATATTTTGTTTATTTGAAGTAAAATTGTCCAGATCTGTCACAATACCATTGCACTTCACTTGCATGTTACTTAGCCTTGGAGTGCTCCCTCAACCCCCTTTTGTGTATTTTAGCAGAGTTCTGCTTTAAGAATGGCCAAACTTCCATATGGTTGTTCCATCCCCCCCTTCCTTTTAATGGTAGTCTTGTGTGTTGGTCATGAAGATCCCTACCACATAAAAGCTGCAAATGGGAAAAGATCAACCAATGCAGTAACCCCCCTTGGGGTCCACTGAGTTGTGATCAAGTTATATCATGGGTGAAGTACCAGGGACCTCAATCACCTTGTGGGACCACTGCCCAAGTAATGCAATCATGCAGGGTGGTGCCAGCCTATTAAAAAATATGAGCAAAGGTCATCTGATGCAAATTTAAAAAAAACTTTCTTCAGTTCCGACCATTCTTGCTCGGAGTATTCTTTGCCACACTTTCTTGCCCAGTGTATGGGCATCTCGAGAACCAAAGTTCCAATACTTTGAGATTGTCCAACCTAGAGGGCCCAGAAGCAGTGAATGGAGAGTTGAAAACAGCTCGTAGCTTTCCCAGATAATCGTAAAGTTCGACCGTTTAGGATGAATATGCATACTGTCCTTTATAGCAGTTTGAGTAATGCAGAAGTGTTTTCATATGGCTGTAACCTTGGTATAAGCTGAGAGATGAACATAGAGGCATGAACCCCAAACGTCTAAAGCAGCTGCTTCATAAAGTGGTTGTATTTTTTAACCTTACAGAGGGTTGATAAGGTTACAGTTTTATTTAGACAAAAGACTGGTCTGCCAATGCCTCCTATAAATGGCAACTCCCTCCTACTGGACTCTGTACTATCTGACTATCTGACTATCTACAGCATGTTTATCATAAACGTTGAGCATCAGTCCATATATGGGTTATTGTCGTGTTAATCTAGGACTTTAACATCCCATAGACCTCCAGATCTTGTTAAAATGTAATCTCCAAAATAAAAAAATGCTAGGCATATATGCAATGAAAGATACATAATACCATCCTTTCATTTAATAAGGTTTATTGAAAAAAGTTGTGTTTAATGACTGTCTATATACAAAATAAATAAATATTGCAGAGCTGCTATATAAAGGTCATATACACATAGCAGTACACCTTTGTATTAGTCAGTTTACAGTCATGTCATTATTGTGATAACTGTCCTTTTAGTCCATTACTCCCATTTGGTCAGTTCTCTTTTTAAAATGAAATCATCTAAATTAATGCTACCAGACCTCATTAACAGAACAATGAGTGAATGTCAGACTGGGCTCTCTTCTTCCTCTACTGATCTATGCAAACCAGGGATGAACTTTAAGAAATGCTTCCTAATGCTCCCTCTTCTGCTCTTCCTTGGCAAAGTCCCAAAGAAATTTGAAATGCTCAATGTGTCCCAGTTTGGCGACATGGATTCACTTCCGCTACTCGTCACGCTGATGCTCCTGTGACGGCTCAGTGAAGACCTTTTAAAGGAGATCCCATTTGGCTTCCCATAAAAAGTGTCCTCTTCTATACTAGATTGGCGGCTGAAACCTTCACTAGCCGAGTCTTCATCAAAAACAGACATCTGCCACAAGTAATCATCACTGGAGTCAGTCATGAAACTTAGACGACTTTTGCAACTGCTCCCACTCGAAACTCTGTGCTTATTCAGGAATGAATTTGATGCTGTGGGACTTTCAAACATCTTAGACTGAAGGGTGTCCATTGCTTCTTGTATTTTTTGTTCATCTACTGTTCCTGTTAAAATTATAGTTTGGATAAATTAAAATATGGTATTGATGAGTCATGCTTATTAACCAAGCTTTAGAACTGTAGTGCTAAAAACTCCAGCCATCCCCTCCATCAGAATATACTTGTTAGACCAGCTGATTGTGGTTGGCTTAAAAGGATACTAAACCCAGCTGTACAGCAGTGCCACTTTGCACCCCTAGTTCTCTATAGAAGTTGATACAAAACTTAATTACACATAGAAAATAATTCACCACTGAGAATTTTACTGACCAAAATGTTACCAGTGAGAATGCTGACTACCAGCGCTATGTCAGGCATCTTGCTGTTATCTAATCATACAGTCATTGTTATGTCAATTTAGCTTCATTATATTACATTATGGATTCCATTTAATTTCCATGTATGCATAGGGCATAGGGCAGCTTAGTCTGATATCACTGGAAATGTGGCTGGAGCTAATGGTTCTACCTGGGCATAGCTGCAGGCAGCACAATTCACCTGGAAAATAATAGTATACAATTGCCCTTAATACAAGAATACAATTATACTGGGAACTGGGGGATGACTATGCATGATTTTAGATTTTAGACTTAGTTACCATAAATGATTTGCTGCTCTTTCCTCAGTACTGTTCTCATCTCGGCCCATTTCTCACGGAAATCTTGCTGTTAATTACAAACATGTAAATGTTAATGTGATGTCATACAGTAATGTTTTCACTGGAACCATATTGGAGGCGTTTATTTTGGTGGCAATAAGTCTGTCAGAACCAAATCTTTTAAGGCGGCCATGGGCATCTAGCAGTGCCCCCCAACATCCTCTGGAGGGATGTTGGGCTCTTATAGCTGTGCCTCAATAATAATGTGAGCTGACTTGCTTAAGAGGCAAGACAGTAATAAAAATTGCATTCATTACATTCTTGCAGAAATTGTAGGGTCAGCCACTTTAATCTTCCTTTGCATATCTATATTAAAGCAATGCTTTAATATAGATATGCTTACTCATGCCATCAATATGTTGTACATCTTCCCTTCGTCCCAGCAAGGGGATGCCCTATGGGCAAATTAAACCTATCATACAACATGTTTCTTAAATGCTATTAATAAAACTGTCTCTGGACTGCAAGACATCCAAGGAGTCGCAGAGCATCATGTCAGTCATGAGCCAATGATTGGGGATCACTGACCGACAGCATACTTATCGTAAACCCCCATCATCAGCCCATATATGGGTTATTATTATTATTAATAAGGGCCTTAACATCTCCTAGGCCTACAGATCCTGTCGAAATGTAACTTCCAACCCAAAAATGACTAGATTTGCAATGAAAGATACATAATAACATACTTTCATTTAAGTTTTATTGAAAAACATTGTGTTTAATGACTGTCTGTATACAAAATAAATAAATATTGCAGAACTGCTATATAAAGGCTATATACACATAGCAAAACACATTTGTAAGTTTACAGTAAAATCAGTATTGTGATATTTGTCCTTTTAGTCCCATCTGGTAACTTCTCTTTCTAACATGAAATAATCTAAATTAATGCTACCAGACCTCCACCATACTCCAACATATTATCATGTGATCATTATTGGAAACAAGCAATTCTCTCTGCATTACATTTATGTTTTAAGATACATATATATTCCTCTTTAAATTGCAGCAGTAGAGGGATTTGTCTTGTCTCCAGGTGTTAAACTATCAAGAATGTGCTGGATAATGGCTGTCCCGTAAAGAATTTGAGCAATGCATATTTCTGCCTCCTGCTGCCTCATGTTCTACAGACTAAAGAAGGATTATATGATTTATAGAGGTAAGGGTTGCTGGGAAACAGGCATCTAATAAGCAGAAATATGCTTTGGCAATTCCAGTATCTCCTCATTACGGTTTTATCGGTGCCAGATCCAAAGCTGTCAGGTCTATAGACACAAGGGCACTGCAATTCACAGGCTGCTGCTTTATGCCCATTCTCTGCCTTACATTCACTCTATTGAATTCTTGTTACAGCTATGTGTGTTGTATATGGAAGAATACAAACAATTATACAATGGATATCACTTCAGAGATAACTGATCAAAGTGGGTGATTTTTAATAGCCCCCTGGAGACCCTCTAGTCTATTTAGAAGAGGTATCAATAGCTGGTATCTGATATTTCAGGCTGATCTGCCATAACCACACCCAGGCATGCCCTTGACCCACATAAAGCTGCCCACTTTCCAGTATTGGAATCTCAGACTGCCCTCACTTTATCAATACCAATGGGAGGTGTGAAGATATATGTTAATGTTTTGTTTATGTTGAAAATTTGAAGTGGCCCAACATAGGTATTCAGGAGTATAACAGAAGGTGCTAGGAAGCCTATAGATGCCCCAGGGGGGAACCTGATTGGTAGGTAGTAGCAATCAATGGGCACTAAATATATTTGTCACCATTTTACAACAAAATTGCTCCTAAAGTGAGTACTAAGGGGTGCACTTTTACAGACCATTTGTGCTCTTGCACTTCTGTCTGATTCTTTGTAAATGAGTCCTATTATTTTCCAAAGATTTGAAGATGACAGGTCCTAAAAGTAATTCAGTTGGGTAACCGAAAAAATCAACAAATAATATCAGAATTACCTTTAAAAACAACAGCTTGGCTTCCAATTCTGATCTTCTAATTCTCGTTCCATTAACGGCTTCTATCCTATCAGGACAAAAATGATGAAAATAAGTCAATTGAGGTAATTAATTGTGTGCTGTCACATACATGGTCACTAACATGGATGCAAATGTTACATTTATTGATGCTATTCATTAAAGGTATTTGCATCCAAAACACCTCTTACACTTCTACTGCACCCATCATGCCTCTTCTGCTTAATCACAAATGCGCCTATTGATGTTGCAAAATCCTGGAGCTACTGCCACCCTGAACAGGAGACACGGAATCCCAGGGTTTCCAAAGCCAATATGCACAGCAGAATTGCATCAAAAGAATCACATGTAATTTTAATGCCAGAAGTAACACAATCTAGTGAGGCCAGGTAGGGGTTGGGTTGGTTTGGGTTAGAGTTGGGTGCTGGTCCATTTTTTCTGACCTGTACACAGGGTTGGAACTAGGGGTAGGCAGAAGAGGCACCTGCCTAAGGCACAAAGATGTGGGGGCGCTGGGCAGGTACCTATTCTGCCTACCCCTTGTCCAGGTATCTCCCTGCCCTGCTGCTCTCCCCCCCTCCTCTCTCCTCCCCTCTCCTCTTCCCTCCCTGTCACTCCCCCCTACCTCCCTCCATTGTCTTCATATGGAGCATGCGCACTTGCACATGCATGCAGTACTGAGTGTGCGCACACGACGGGGGGGGTCGTGGGATAGTCGACCGGGTGTCTAGGGCACCCTGTCGGCACTGCACGGCCCTGCCTGTACATCACTAACCCAATCCCTACTTTGAAAATGTTAGGCATTGCATTCAGTCTGCAATCACACACACATATGTAATTGTGTTATTTTTGATTGTGACAGGTGCAACTCCATACATGGGTGCAATAAGGCTAAAATTATGGGAAAGATTCCTGCATCATTTTGCACACTGTTAGCATCAGTATATGAGCCCTAATGCATTCCTGCATAGTCCCACTTTGTCAGACAACACTTGACCAGGTATATGCAGGGCACTTAAGAGAGGCTTGTCCCTATCTGGCAAAAGTCTAAAAGGTAAAACAGGATAATAAAATATAGGGGCTATGTAACAAAAGGAGCAAAATATTTTACAGGTCTAGTCACCTATAGCAAACAATCGGCAGGAAACATTTGCTATCAAACTGTTTAAAAAAGCAAACATTTTATTGGTTGTTATGGGTTACTGTGCCAGGGCAAACTTTGATTAAATATGGGGGAATTCTTCTGTTTGAGGGAATCATCATTTAGCTTGTTGGCAAGGGAAGCAAAACACCTACCTGAGGTAATTTCCTGACGACCTGATTAGATCTACAGTTTCCTGGTGGCTGAAGCCATCTGTACTGACTCCATTTACAATCTTTAACATGTCACCTACAACACAGATTTAAATAAACACTCACATTTTTCAAATTAGTATTTTAACATTAAATGCCCCAAACCAAGGAGTTAAATTAACATTTTAAATATTCAGTTATACCAAAGCCATGAAGAATCAGAAAAATATAGACTTATAAACAATATTTGTCAATGTCACCAGTTCTAATTCGTGTTCACCACTTTTGTGCTTAATTATGTTCCTAGTGTAGCTGCCGTACCGTAACCAGTCCCTGTTATTTGTTGCTGCTGCTGCAATGTAAAATAGATGGCACCATTGAGTTTTATAACCCTTTGACCTCTTTCATGGTCAGTGGGGTGCAAATGTGCCCAATATTCAGCAGCAAAACTACCATACAGCAGCCCCATGATCTGGGCTCCTTGTTGCTCCGGCCTTGGAGTCTGCTGCATGGTGGTCCCTATCACATGCACTTTGATGATATTACCGATATTTTCACATGAATAATATTAAACATATTTGTAAAAAGCCAATGAAAAGCAAACTCACCAATCTTTAATCCAGCACGTGAGGAAGGGCTGTTTTCGTGCACCCTGCAGACGTAAGTGCACATTTCGTAGGCATGGACATTTTGATGCTGCAGTTTATAGGTCTAAAAATGAAAAGGAAAAAGATTTAGTTATTCTAGTGATAAGCAAGAGGGGCCTTCAAAATTCTGTTTAAAGAAGTTGTAGTTGAAAGTATCTAGGGGAGTGTCCCATTGCTCCTGCTTGTGTTAGTTTTTGGTCCTTCTTATAATGGATCCCTTGTAGCCATTGGGGAATGACAGGCCCCTGCCACAGTGATGTAAAACTTGTACCTGCCTTACAATGTAGAAAGTAGAAAATAACTGTTAAAAAAGAGGAGAGATTTCTTTTTGTCACCCTCTTTTTCTGCCACAGGTGTTTATGTTCATTGCAACAATTAGACAGTGGAAGATTCCATACTGCATTTTGAGAGTTAAGAGGTGTAATTGTTTTTTGAAATAGTACCTGTCTGGCTTAGATGCTGAAAGAATATACGTTGTGTTGTGGACAAAATCTTTCCATAGTGCAAATGCAGGTCACTCCTGGGTGCACGATACCCACATGCCCATTCAGTGTTAATATGAGTTGGCTCTATAGCCAATAAACTATAACCTATATATAAGTTACTGACCATAATATATAGTATATCTGTTACACTATATCCACAGGTGTGCATGCACATACGCATTTCATTGTGTAGTTGGTGGGGCCAAAGCAGTTTTCTGTGCCCTAAACTCAGGGGTGCCAGAGATTTGAGTGGCAAACAAGAGACAATATATATCCAGACTTTACAGAGAGGCATAATTAAAGGCAAAATGCAATATGTGTATGATTATCAAATATCTTATAGTACCACTCCTATACAGTATAAAGCACTTTAAACAGATTGTTTAATCATCCACACCAGTCCCCCAAAGAGAAGCTTTCATTCAAATTCCCCAACCACTAGCACACACAGTGGGGTTCAAAATCCCAAGATATTCTACCATTTGGAAATTAACCCATGATCACTGTGCCAACAAACTGCTTATTTACTAAGTGCAGTGAAAGGTGGTAAGTGCCAAAAAGGATGTTGCATCTGCTAGATTCCACAAGCAGAGGACCTCATTGGCCCATTAATGTGATTCTCTAGTAACAGATCTGCATAAACCCCCATTATTATCCAATTGTGTGAACAGGGGCCAAATTAGGAGGTCAGTTCAATTTGGCTGAGCACATTGATGGCCAAATCAGGCCATCTGCTCCTCATCCTAACAAGTGGATGTTCCCTAGTATTATTATATTTACACATTATTATATTTACACCAATAAATTGACAAAAATGGCTTACCTGAATTTCAAATCCAAATGTTTCATTGTCTTGCTTAACTGCAACCAGTAATCTTCTGTAAAATAGAGTACATGCAATAAATGATTGTATTTATAAAATTATACTATACAGTTCTATCAGTATTAATTATAGCAATAACCATTAAAGCTATATTTTTGTTTTATAACTATATATAGTTCATAGCTGAAGATATTTGATATTGTAGAACATGATCTGGGCAGAACATCTTTTAGAAAGGATGCTGGTAAAGGTTAATGTAACCAATGGAAGTGCAATGAGGCACAGCCTGAGTGGGAATGCCTCTGTCTGAGCGCACTTCTGCATCACTACTATACCCGATCAAACAACACATCTGTTTGCAAATATTATGCAACTTCCAGGATGCGACTGAGCGTGGGTGTCATAGCAATTACAGTAATGTTTTCATCATTCACATTTGTTTGTCAAGTACATTTGTTCATCAAGGCCATCATCAGGCCATGAAACCACAAGCAATGCTGAACCACGGAAAAGAAAAAGCTGATATGTATGGAGAGCAGTAAACTATTTATTGAAGTTGGGACAGGGAGGCAGTGCCTATATAGAAAAAAACATCCCCAGCCCACTAGCCAACATGGCATCAAAAAATGAGGTGAGGAAGACTATTGCGCATGTTCCATCTGGTAGTAAAAGGGGCAGGTGAGGAGGGAGTGCTTGGGGACCTTGTAGTGTGTAAATACCTTACCTTCTGTGCATATTTCAGTTTACATGTGGGAGCTGACATGTGTTTGACCATTCTGTTTAACTGTAATAAATAAAGTCTAATTCTCCATCCCTAGTGTTTTGATTAGGGTTCTAAGAGTCTCTCGTGAATAATTCACGCCTAGTGTGTTAATCAGAAGACTTCATTACCAATAAAGTTAGCAAAAACAATCAAGAATGTTCAGTTAGCAATAAATAATATTAATAAAATAATCAAGAATGCATCACTGTTTGAGACAGCATCATCATCTGCCCCAAGCATCCTGTTTCATTTGGCAGAGAGGTCTCAAGCTGGAATCAAGGGTCCTGGGCAGCATGCGTGTTTACTCCACAGGGGAGATCTCAGTCAACAAAATGGGGACCCTCAGTTTTATATGCTCTACTAAACAATAAGCTCATACTTTGGTCAACAACAGAACTTCCTTCCCATGCACTCATCAGGAGCTGGCCAGACCTCCAACATGCACATCCGAATCAGAGATCTTATCTTATCGGCTAGTACATATTCTGCCCCTGGCTATAATAAAAGAGGTTCTCATGAGAACTTCCAAAAGTCATAAACATACTAGGACAAAACTGTAATATTGTGGGTTAACTGAATATTTCTCAGGTTCAGCAGTTCTTCTCTACAAAGGTGTGTTATACACAACTATGATAAATGTATCCATGTCTGAAGTTCAACAGTTCCTTCCTACAAGGCTGTTTTGTACAAAACCTAATCAAAGCCACTGATGAAAAAATTCTTTCATTACACCAAGCATGTCATGGTTTTCAGCAAGGTTCATTCAGTGGCTATTTATCTACAATTTTGCAATAGACAACATGGTAAATCTGGATACCAACCTTTGCGGTCCAATTCCAGATGAATCAATCAAAGAGTTTGATCTGGTCATGGCAACCTGTGAATACAAATACTTAACATTCATTTCACTGCTGTTAATTCCAACGACACATTCTTACAAAATACAATGGAAGGGGTTGCACTAAACTTTACTAAAGTCACATAAAACATAAGGAGTAAATAAAAATTAAAGGTAGATATTAAAAGCTCTTCAATCTCATCTTTGAAGGGCCAACAGGACCCAGAAGCTTACTCTGGGCCTAAATATGGTGGGACACAGATTACTAAATTGAAGCAGGCTTCTACTTCCCTCTCTTAATGCAGTGATTGTCGGTCTTTTTTAGTTCAAGACTCCCTTGGAACTTTGATCTTTAATCAAGCCCCCCCAAGGTTACAGATATAGAAAACATTGATGTTTCAGCAATAGTTCCAATAATATTTAATCTTTTAACCACCAGTCTCAACCTACTTGATCTTTATGCTGGACTTTCAAGTGCATCTTGAAAAAATCTTCCCAAATTGCCTTCAGGCTGAGCTCCCTCTGCCTCTATTCCAGTTTGGAAACCACTTAATGCAATAAGCCTGCAGGACACTTCTCTGACTGGTAGAGGATCAAAACCCATCAACCCATTATCATTTGATAAATCTTTGTGCCTGGAGTCAGTATAGCATTGCATGGCCATTGCAATACAACATCATAATTTAATGTAATCCAATAGAAAATAGGGATATTTACCAAGCCTAAAGCTCCCCCAACCTAAATCTGCCACTTGGTCAGACATAAAATAGCCATAGTTTGAACTGTGAGACCCTTGTGGTTTAGATTTGTTAGTTTAGGATTAAAAGAGCATTTTTTCACCTTGTTATGGGCTACTATGGGTGAGGAACATGCCAGCTAGTTAACATCACTGACGTCACCAGTACAGGTATGTGATCTGTGATCCAGAACCCATTATACAAAAAATTCAGCATTACAGGAAGGCCATCTCCAATATACTCTATTTTAATCAAATAATTCCAGTTTTACAAACAATTTCCTTTTTCTCTGTAATAATAAAACAGTACGTTGTGCTTGGTCCCAACTAACACAATAATTTTTATTGAAGACAAAACAAGCCTACTAAAAGATTTTTTTAATAGACTTAAGGTATGGAGATCCAAATTACAAAAAGATCCCTCATCTGGAAAATCCTTGGGCCAGAGCATTCTGGATACCAGGTCACACATTTATTCATAGCAATTGTCTCACCATGAAAGTACTGCTGTGCATCCATTGTTCATCTAAAGCAGGTATTGCACATAGAGCTGCGGAACTGCTGTCTGTTGTTAAAATGTTTAGGCACTTTGTCCTGGTGATTACACAATGGGTGATTTTAAAATCTTGTAACCTTTTGAAAACCTTAGACTAACCAAATCATGAGCTATCTCATGTAAACATTAAATAAACCAAACAGGCTGGTTTTGCTTCCAATAAGGATTAATTATATCTTAGTTGGGATTATGTACAAGGTAATGTTTTATTATTACAGAGAAAAGGATATTTTACATTTTTTCTTTAATTATTTAGTTAAAATAGAGTTTATGGGAGATGGTCTTTTCTTTTTTTCTGAGCTTTCTGGATAACGGGTTTTCCAGATCCCAACATGCATCGCCAGTTTTCACTAATATGGCAGCTCCCACTGGTATGTAAATATATTTACATACCATACTTCAAATAGTACCAGCTGTTTTCGGGTTACCAGTAGTTTTGACACAACCAGATGTGGAGGCCTTCAAGTTCCCATCACTGTTTCTAGAATGTCAGTTGTATCTGTGTTTAGTTCTTTACAGTCGAGAACCGATAAGCATCAAATACCCTCTGACCAAGGGTCAGCAGCACAAGAGGATAATTGCCCTTCTCTGAGCCTTCAGTGGTCATGCTTCATCTAACCCTTTGTAGTATTCCTGGTTGTTCAGACTGGTCATTTTGCTGCATCTCCATTAATGCTACAAGGGATCTCTGTAGAAGCTTTCATTATTCTTTATGGGGCAGTTGGCATAATGGGGTTGCAGCAAACTTGTCTGTCTAAAACCTGACAGTAATTGCAATACAGCAAGATAGCATACTTAGGTTCTATAGCTGAATACCCACTTCAGTTCCAAGGCAGATAAATCTCCTTCAGTCAAAATAAAAGAATATTCTAGTAGCAAGCAAAGAGAATCTTCACACGAAAGAGAACCTACTCCATCTACATATTCCAGTCCAAGAAAAGATTTACTAATACCACTAGTCCCAATAACATCCTCAAACCATAGCTACTTCTTTATATCAAAAACAGAAGCTGCTCCAATCCCAAATCAAATAGTCCAAGAATAAAGGACCTATTCCACCCATTTACAGAAGACAGAACCTTCTCCATTCTTAAAGCAGATGTATTATTTCAGTCTCCAACCTGTTACCAACCACAGAATAGCGACAATACTTTAGCCTTCAGACAAATGACTTACCTGTTTGTGCCCCCTTGGCAAAGTTGCCAGTGCTCTGGCCAGAAAGTGGCTCCTTTTGCCATTCATCTCATTGTTACACAATTGTTGTGAATGCGTTCCAATTTTATTAAGGTTGTCCAGATTAGATCTGCAGACATCTTCATTCTTGTGACTTTTTGAAGACATTTCACTGTCATAAAGATGCCTTTTCTAAAACCAGTAACATGTCTATAGCTAAAAAGAAAATATGTGTCGCCTAGCTAAATGAGAACGGAAACAACCGTGTGTGGTTTTCCTCTGCTCGGCACGCAAATTATTTGTGATGCAGTAGTATAGACTGTGTTATCTTAAAGGGACAGTGGATAACTATTGTTTAGTATATATACATATTGCTGAACATTAAAAAAATACATTAAGTGCAATGTATTAAAGGGACTGACATCATGCTCATAAGCAGGGGTATCACTAGTGAATTCTTTTGCATCTATAATGAAGTTTTGTGCAACCTACTTCAAGAAAGCTAGGGGATGAGGTGTGATAATTTTATGTAAAGTTTATATTTCCTTTAAAGGTACACAACCCAATCATTAAATTGTTTCACTGCACCCCTAGTTCTCTGTAGAAGTGGACCAAAAACGAATTTACTCATGAAAAACAGTTCAACGATGAGAATGATACTGAGAAAAATTTTAAAGGGCATGTAAAGTCTAAAATAGAATAAGGCTAGAAATGTTGTATTTTGTATACTAAATATAAACATGAACTTACTGCACCACAAGCCTAATCAAACAAATAATTTATGCTTTCAAAGTTGGTTACAGGGGGTCACCATCTTATAACTTTGTTAAACATCTTTGCAAGACTAAAGGTGGCCATACACGGGCCGATAAAAGCTGCCGACAGACCGTGTCGGCAGCTTATTGGCCCGTGTATGGGGGCCCCCGACGGGCTTCCCCGATCGAGATCTGGCCGAAAGTCGGCCAGATCTCGATCGGATGGGATTAAAAATCCCGTCGGATCGCGGCCGCATCTGTTCGTTGATGCGGTCCCGCGATCCGACCGCCCGTTTGGCGAACGCTAGGATCCGATCGTTGGGCCCTAGGGCCCACGATCGGATCAGCCCGATATTGCCCACCTCAAGGTGGGCATATCGGAGGGAGATCCGCTCGTTTGGCGACATCGCCAAACGAGCGGATCTATCCGTGTATGGCCACCTTTAGACTGTGCACATGCTCAGTGTGGTCTGGGCTGCTTAGGGATCATCATAAACAAAGCTGCTTGAGTTCTGCATGGCTGGGAAGTAAGGCGAGGGCGCCCCCTGCTGTTCATAAGTATGATTGTTTCCTGCTCAGCAGTTAGGGACCATCTGACAATTCCTATCCACAGCAGTAAATGAAGGGAGAATTTCACTACATACAGTCAGGTTTCTTATAAAAACGGTACACATTTTTTAATTAAAGAGTATTGGAGATAGGTTTCTTTTTCATTTAAGAAAGTAAAAATGGGATTTTATTTTTGTTGCCTTTACATGCCCTTTAAGTATAGATTATTATAGAACAGAATTCACCAGTAAGAATGCTAATTACAAGAACTATGTCAGGCTTCTTGCTCTTATCTTACAGAGATTATTACATCATGTTGGGGTCATTATATTACACTGGAATCAGACATAAAAATAAAGGACAGACTGGTTAATGCTGGGAAACTGTGCTTAAAGCTTCCAACTTCAGTTGCAGAAACAAAGAGCATAGAGCCAGATTTACACAGATCAGATGGGATTATCATCGATTGTTTTGTATTTTAGTGCAGCCATTGGCCCTGGAGAACTGGATGCTTGACCTAATGCATTCTCATTGGTGAATTCTTTTGTATCTATAAATATGTTTTTTGGCTTTCCTATTGGCTAAATGGTTCCCATGAGTAATTACATTTTTCATCAACCTCTACAAAGAATTACGGGATGCAATGGGACGGCTTTATGGGTTGGATTAATTAAGTGTCTCTTAACCCAACCCAAAATTTTGTATTTTATAAAATTGTTTAGAGCTCTCCCAGTGAATTGAAATAAGGGGTAGGTCATTTCTTGGGAAATTCCGAGGTACTATGGGGCTGATTTACTAAAGGGCGAAGTGGCTAACGCTAGTGACTTTTCTCCAGAAATCACATCTGCAGGGACATCGCTAATTCACTAACAGGTGCAGGCATCAATTCACTAGCAAAATACATTATTGCTAGCGTTCGTTTGCACTCTATCACCAGGCGATTTGCCAGATTTGACATCACCATTTAGACCAGGCAAAGTGCTTAGAAGCAAATAGAACTTCCTCAATCTTCTGTGTATCCTGTGTGCCGAAAATGCATTAAAGTTGAAAAAACTCTGGCGACTTTTCCTTTTTATAAGCCGGAGTGACACTTCCTAACATATGGAACAGACATTTACAGTGGGCTGATGTGTAGGGCATTATATTAACTCTTGTGTCTTTATTAAGGTACCCTGGACATTTTGTAATAAAAAGTGGTAACTTCAAGCATTTGCACCAACATTTATAATAAAGACGTCCATGCAACTTTAAATTACCCGCCGTATGCAAATTGAACTAAGAGCAAGATCACTAGCTAATTTTCGCTAGGCACAAACAAACAATAGCGCATCTTTGATATGAAATGCTCGCACTGCCAAAGTAATGCTAGCGAAAAGTCGCCAGTGTTCGGTGCCCAGGGCGCAAATTTGAATATTAGTTTATTAGCGTAGTGGTAGCAAATTTGCGCCTGTCGAAGTGGTGCGATGTGTGCAAAGCTGTTGCTTGTGACAATTCGCCCTTTAGTGAATCTGCCCCTATGACTCTACAACCTCCATTGTGTATTAGCTCTTGAGAATCTGAGTATGCATGATTTGTTGTCAGTAAAATGTGGGCAAAGTAAGACTGAGCAACTGTATTTAGATCTTCTATAATTATCTGCCTTCTTTTGCATTTTATGATGATGTGTAACCATAGCTCATGTATGTATGTATGTTGGTAAGGTGCTTAACTATCGCCCATGTATCTGTGTATCATCAATATGACAATATGACAAACTGATACTACTTACATCTGCAAGATTCTGCTAAATCTGTTTCTTCATGAAATTTCATGAGAATTGGTGGCAGTTGGACCACATAATGAGTAACAGTTTCAGTCATGAAAGAAATCTTGCGTTTCCAGGAAACTCTGCTCATGAAAATGTTGTTAGGCTGACTCCATAACTGGGGTTACATTGGGTCAACTAAAACGTATGTGATGGTGTTGGCATTATCTTCGCTTGATATTGATGGGTCTTTGTTCCTATACAACAAACTTGTCCTCTAATATAACTACATATTTAATTTTGTTTTATTGAATTATGCGCTTGAAGAAAGAGCACTGATATCCATCATCTGCAATAACCTACTGTGTCTAGAACCTACATAGAGGAGGTTTGTACAGAACTTTAATGGGACACAAAAGCCTAATGTATTGCACTGCTTAACCACACTTTACTCAGAACCCCAGTGCTGCAAGGCAGACATTGCCCATATGCATTACGATTATGTTTAATAACATATATATATATATTCACATCTGGAATGTACAGGCTGAGTCAGGCTGATGGTAATCACTTTGTATCTTGTATATCTTCATATGCTGATGCAGCTGGTTTCACCCATAACCTGATTCCTGAGACAAACTTCCAGTTACTTGAAATGAGCAAAATTAACATACTTTTATCTATTTAGTCACCACTGCGAATATTTTGTCTTTCTACTCACTCTTCATTATATAGGTACATATAACTAATGGTTAGTGGATTACTCTGCAGCGCCTGGGTTCAATTCCAGCCAGGGCACTATCGACCATACTGAGTGTGAATGTGATGGGGACCTTAGATTGTAATCTCTGCTGGGTCAGTAAATGCTGTATAATTTCTGTCAATCGCTATATAAATAAATATAATACTATATCATGTAACCTTCCCATTACTCTCCAAAGGAGGCACATAAATGTAAAGGGACACATAACCGTACTGTACTGCACTGCTCCACCACACTTTATTCTATTGAATACATTTCTGTGGTTTTGTGTGTTATTAGAAATTTGCTAATGATGGTGAATTAGAAATGCCCCATACTTTATACTAACCCCTCGTCGCAGATTCTGGCAACAGACTTCATTCATCTTCCGGGTCTTCGGTAAATTACTGGGAGATTGGCAATCTCCATGAATTTCGATGCATGCGCAGTTGTCGCAAACTGGCAAATTGCTCCAACTACGCATGCGCCTACATACTGATCTCCCAGTCAGCTTACCGCGGACCGCTGCCAGAATCTGTGACGAGGGGTAAGTATAAGGTATGGGGCATTTCCCTGGGGGGGGCAGTTAGCCTGTGGGGAGGAAGGAGGGGGGTCTATGTGGGGTGGGGGTAACGGAGGTTTTTTTTCTACAGGGTTTCCTTCTCCTTTAAGCTGCAAGTCATAGTTTCCCCAAGAGACTTGCTTACCTTAAATTGTTACAATTGTTTCTTTGCTTATCTTAAATTGTTACAAAAGTGCACCTGCCACGTATTTTAGTTTTAGAAACTTTGTATCTTTTTCTGGCTGTTCAGTGCAGGAGATCAAAGAGAAAGTTGAGACATTTCAGTAACAATCTGGGACTGAGGTGTCAAAATCGGCACTGTCTCTCGAAAAACGGGACAGTTGGGAGGTATGCTATTGTTGCTGGGCTTTGATAATATGCTGGAGAATACTGACAAAACTTGGCTTGGGTCACACAGCTAACTGAGAGGTCTATTTCCCCTTTAAACCTGGGTTGCTGGGGATTGTACTTTAAAATGCTTGAAAGTAATCTTCCACTTTGTTTGAATGTCTAATATGTTATTTCTCTCTGGGGCATCCCAATTTACAACTTTTGATCTTCTAAAACACCTAGAATTGATGGCTGACTTTAAATGGGAAATTTGTTGGAAATCAGGTCCATAAATGAGGTGGTAAATTATCCCTTTATGCTAAAATATTAGAGGCTTTCACCCACCATTATGTTTGATAAATCTTACCCTCTCCCACATAAATTCTCTTCTAATCATTAGTTTAACGTTCCCTCCCCTGCCGCCTCGTTTTATCCATCGACCCCTTTCATTATACAATCCAGCGGCTGAGTGGTTTGATCGGTCCCTGGGCAGCCTGCACCTCGTACATTAGGAATATGTCATTTTTACTATGGGTTTATGCTACTTTTATATATTTTTTTATTCCTATTTAGCCCATCCAGCCGCTTTATGAAATACATACGGCACTTGTGTCAGGCAAGTTTAAATACCAATGATCAATTTTACTTCATTAGCGCTTTGATAGGAATTCTAATGATTTTTTTTTTTACAACTTAAAGTAAAAACTGCATCTTATGTTCACTCTGCTTCTATAGAAAAGAATTTTGGATGATATTCATAAAAGAAACTTTAAACCTTTCTATTTATGACTCAGTAGTATTAGCACCCAAGGCAACTCTACTTGGCCCAGCATCCCCTGAGAATGCTGCTCTACCGCTTGCTCCACCAAGTCTTACCCGCTGCTGCCGCCACCACTGCTCAGCTCCACTCCAACCCTCCGCCTATTAGTCACTCGCTCCCTCTATGACTTCCGCCTGCTGGTCACTCACTTCAAATTGTGTGCTTTTTATTCAGCAGCTCTCCAGGTTGCAGTTTCAGCAATCTGGTTGCTAGGGATCCAATTACCCTAGCAACAATGCATTAATTTGAGTAAGAAACTGGAATATAAATAGGAGAGGGCCTGAATAGAAGGATGATTAATAAAAAGTAGCAATAACAATATATTTTAGCCTTGCAGAGCATTTGATTTAGATGGGGTCAGTGACCCCTATTTAAAAGCTAGAAAGAGTCAGAAGAAAAAGGCAAAATATTTTAAAAAACTATAGAAAATAAAGTTGCTTAGAATTGGCCATTCTTCAAAATACTAAAAGATAACTTAAAGATGAACCACCCCTTTAATTTACTGATGCAGGAAGCATGTCCTAATGTTTGCCTGCTCATTTCTATGAGTAATAATTAGATATCTTATATCTAACTGACAATCTCTATAAAATCTAAAAAAATAAAATAAGCACAAAGACACCAACCCATACCTCCCACTTGTCCAGATTTCCATGGGACAGTCCTGATTTTGACAGCTCAGCCAACAGTCCCGGTTTCTTACTGAAATGTCCCACATTTCTCTTTGATCTCCTGCACTGAATGCCAGAAAAAGAGACAGCGTCTCTGAAACCTAATTAAATAAGAGGTTTTAAGCAGAAAGCCCAGAATAAACACCTGCACTTAGACTGCACTGTAACTAATAAGATAATAAGGTCTCTGGGTTTAAAGGGCAATTTTCCCTTCATTAGCAAAAATGTAATGACACATAAAACAAGACCCTAAAACCCCACAGAAATGTGTTCAAACTTTCCATAATCTACCAAGTTTTGTAAAATGGGCATACCTCCCAACTGTCCCTATTTTTGGAGGGACAGTCCCTCTTTTGACAGCTCAACCTGCAGTCCCTCATTTGTACTGGAAAGTCCCTATTTTCTCTGCACTGAACAGCTAGAAAAAGAAACAAAGTTTCTCACTTCATTGGCTTTTAGCAGAGAGCCCAGAACACCTAACAGGTGCAAATAAGATACTTTGTAACAATTTTGAGACACAAAAAACTGTTTTTAGATGAGAAATATTTTCAAACTTTCATAACCTGCCAAATTTTGTAAAATGAACAGGGTAATTAGGGGGGGTGACCACAGAAAGGGGCGTGGTCAAAACATTTCGCTGTTCTATGTGCGAAAAAATTTTTTGTCCCTCTTTTTACTTCCAAAATGTTGGGAGGTATGAAATGGGCGTGGTATTTAGGGGGTGTGAACACAAAATAGGCGTGATCTCCATGCTAAGGTCAGCAGATGTTTTTGTCCTTCTTTAAATTTTTCGAATGTTGGGAGGTATGCAACCCATTGGTTTTATATTTCAGTTGTGTCCAAGGCTGTCACTAGGGAGGGGTAGACAGAAGAGCCACGTGTATAAGCCCTAGGCACATGAGCAGACCTGGGTGCAGAATGTACACCTGTGCCCCCTCCCTTTTGGAAGTGCACCCAACTTTCTTTTAATGTGTGGGCACACAAATGTCTTCAGGTTTGCCCCCAATGATATTCTGATGCATCTCTAGTAGGCCTAAGTGCAATATGCATCCCCCCAACCCCCAGTAGTTACACCACTGCACATGGCTCAAACAAATCAACTTCTCACATTATCTGCAAAAAAGTAGGTGAAACTCTTTTACAAAAGTTTCAACACACGCTGAGAGATGGTATTTCAAGGCCATGAGCCAGCCACACACTTACTTTATATAGAAACCCCTATGAGCATTAGTATAAATAAGAAAAACTGGAAAAAAATACATACAAAGCCAATGAGAAAGAAAAAAAAATTTTTAATTGAATTATTTGGTAATGTTCTAGGCCTAGGCGGGTATTATTTTAGTAACTGTGTAGTATGTGGCCAGAGTTCTGAATATATATATACAGGTATATCAGTATTTAAGTATTTATCAAGGTACCGCAATATACTCTGAAGCATAATCTGACGCTTTCCATGCTAGTGAGAAATGTTGGCATCTTGAAAGTCACTTATTAAACTAATCTAAGTAGAGGAATATTTACAGATATATTATTTAATCGTTCATGCCCTAAAATGAGATGTAGCAATAAGGAAAGCAAACCTGTTTCTGCTTGGGGGGGGCAGAAGTGTAGTGGGTCCAGCAGAGTCCTGGCTAAATTATGTTTGTAGTGGACCCTGTAAGTTCTAGTTATCCCTCTGATTGTAATGATCTCTGAAATACTTTTGAGACAATACTCTTCAGATGGTTTTGATAAGGACAGTGAAGTGGAAATCAAGAACCTACCTTACTGGTTTGGATCTCCATACACCTTCTGGTACAGAGGACAGACAGCAGAATCTAGAGATCCCTGTAGGACAAACAGATGGGCATGGATCCCAATTGTTGAAGAGATGCATTTTTGATGGTGAATGCATTTAGGGATGCGCTGTATTATTTAGCAGCTGGTGTGAATATGTAAATATGAATCTGCATTCTAAGACTTTTAGTCTGTCCAGTGCACCCGAGCCTCTGCCTGCATCCATAATTTTATGTTTTTGAATGTGGTTTGAACTTTATATGCTTTCCTTTAGATGCTGCCCAATCAGTCCAACGAATTCAATCGAATTTGTGTCAGCGCATGGGTACATGGTGCTGACCCTAAACAAGAACAATCTTAGTCTATAGTGCAGTGGCCTTTAGTTGTACCCCAGGGCTCCAATGGGCCTTAGCGAGCTGCACCTTGAGCCTCAGTCAGTTGTGAGAACCAGCTGTGGGACTTCACTGGGGTGCACAACAGCATTATTTTTTTCTGCAAGCTAGAAGTATTGTTTCCAAGACTGGGATGGTATGGTAAGTCAGGGGTAGGTTGAGAAACTGCTTTTGCACATATTAGCAGGCATTGCGTGTCAGGGCCACCATCAGGAATCACTGGGTCCCATACTACTACTTTAGCAGGCCCCTCTCTCCACTGGGTACTGGGCAGAAGTCCCCACTAAACAGTAAAATGATCTGAGCTCACACAACTCTGCCCCTGATTCACCCCAGTCATACCTAATTATGCCAGGACCCCACCCATGATACATCCATGCCATGCCTACCCTGCAAGTCCCAATCCCCTTCATAATTCGCTTATCTTACTTTTATCTTGGGGCCCTCTCTGCCACAGAACTCTTGACTGCTTTACCCCTGTACCCAGGCCCAGACTGGCAATCTGTGGGTTCTGGCTGCTATAAGGTGCCATAGAAAGTCAGTATTTAGTGGGCTGGTGGTAGAGCTGTTTGGGCCTCTGTGTGGGCTGATTTGGGCCTCTGTGTACCTGAAATGCCAGGGCCTATTTTAGTTCTCAGTCCAGCCCTGCCTGTACCCCATTATGGTGGCCCATTAGGGTATAGCTAACTTGTTATAGGAAAAAGAATTAGAGTTAATACAAATGGAGTGGCAAATTGTGATTTTTTTTAACCTATTTTTTCCCCTATATGTTAAAAATTTGTTCAAAAACAAACTTTTGCCCCTTTTTGTTTGAATCGCCTTTTTTACATTTCTCCCACATCACCTTTAATGTGCAATGGTCACTTTCTCATTCACCATCATGTACTTTTTAAAAACAGGTTGTATTCTAATTGCATTTTAAAATATATGCTTTGAGAATATTATTATTAACATTTATTTATATAGCGCCAACATATTGCGTAGCACTGTATGTAACATGCCCATTTCTCTTTTTTTTGTGGTGAACACAGGAAGCCTGTTGTTAGTGCCTGGCACACCCACAGAAGTGTAAAGAGCATACAGCTTGCCATGCTGCACCCTTTCTTTCCTCTCTCTCTCTCTTTGTGTTTTGTGTGTGAATCTGTGGCTAAATAAGACTCATCTTAGTTTACAAAGTAAGATTTTGGGGAGATTTTAGAGCCACAGAAAGATTACAACGATGTTAATATATTTTCAATATGGAGAAATTCAATTCACAGTCTGATCTTTATTTTCAGGGTCAGCGTGAATTATATCTTATTATAATACACAAAAGCCATGAATATCCTGTAAATTATATCCTTATAAACGGTGAGTAGTGATGTCATCAGTTATAAACGGTGAGTAGTGATGTCATTTGTCACATGACTCACTAAAATTTGTGTATTATAATAAATAAAGTACCCCCAGTTGTAAAATATGAGGATATTAGAAGTTACCTCGGAGTTCCATGACCTGTATAAAAACACTCGGCCTTCGGCCTCGTGTTTTTATATGGTCATGAAACTCCTCGGTAACTTATAATATCCTTATATTTTACAAGAGGGGGTACTTTATTCACTATATATTATTACTACGAGGTCCATGGGCTCATTTACAGTACTACAATGGACATGAAAACTGGTGCAAATCACAAGTACAATAAACCATGCTTTCATGAATTGCACTGCCGAAATTCTTGTGCTTGATTATGAAGGCAGACAGATTTGTGCTTGGTAGCCAACAGCATATAATTTGGCATAAGTTGTGCCCACTATGTATGGGGTGGCAGAAAGAAATCCACTTGCATACCCTTTGATGCAAGACAGCACCTATGGGAGAATGAACTCAGTTGGACCCCTGAAATCATTACCTTTCAATCATGCTATGCCTTGACCATGATATTAAGTTTCATTATCCATAGGGTGGGGGAAAAACACTACAAATCACCCCCACCCCCCATTCAATGTGAATGGAAATCACAGCAACAACACCTTGTTCTTTTTAGTGACATGTCGTACTAAGATAGGTGCTTACTGCATGTGCCATTACAGTATGGGGCTGATATATCAAGGTTCGAAGTGAAAATTCGAATTTTCGAATTCGAATTTTCAAGGTTTTTTATGGCCTAGTCAAATTCGACTTTTAAATAACCCCCATGAACTCAAAATTTTGATAAATCTGCCCCTAACTGTAAAAAGCCATTAAATTTCAGCTCCTAAATGGTTATTATAGAGCACATGACCTGGTAAATTATTTGCATCTACATTTTCTTACAAAGCTAGAACACAAAATGGAAGCAAGTGCTAGATCACCAAGCTGAGGCCTGGATGGTGTTAGGTGCAGAACACAGTGCCAGAGAGCACAAGGCAGGCACAATGCAGCCCTGTCCTTCAAGCCGCAATAAGGAAAGTGGTAATACATTGCTCCGTTGTGGCCAGTGTCAGCCCAGTCTAAATGATGTGCAAGGAATCGGGCAGGAGAAGGCACCTATTTGCCTCCCTTTAATTTATGAGTACATTGCTGCTAAATGCAGCTCTCCCTGTATTCATGGAGTGAAAGGGTCTGTGATTAAAGGGCTGCTGCTGGGATTCATCCTTTTCTTTTAACATTTTACAGGTTATTTACTAATGACAGGGCAGGTATGAAAAACATGATGGTTTGTGCCATTTGCTGCATTCATCCCATACACAGGAGCACACTCTGAAGAACAGAGAGAAGTCACATCTGCAGGCCCTGAACCACTAAATGTTTAATTCACATGAACCTTATCCCTATTTATTTAAAAAATCAGACAGAAAATGTTTTCATTTTTTTATTTAAAATATAATTTGATATTTCACAGAAACACTGATAAGAGAATGGACTATAGCGACCACTTTACAAAACAATACTTAATAAAAATAATGCATCAAAATACATTTATAGAGTTACATCTAAAAGCCGAGGTCTTAATGTTCTGCAGAATAAATATCCGCACGTGTTTGGCTTATTTTTAGTAATACATTAATATTTTGCAAAGGGGTTTCAGCCTGCGGCTGTGTAGCTGTTGTTGCACTGCTACTGCCTGCACCCAGAAAAGCTGTATGGCAGCAGGTTTAAAACCCCTAGGTATACAGCAGATACAATTAGCTACACAATACAAAGACAAGACACTGTGTGCTACAAAACAAGTCATGATACAAGGTCACAGAATGTTAAAATTATACATTTTACAGCAAGGGCAGGCAACCCGGGGTTCTCCAGATGTTGCTGAACTACAACTACCAGTATTCCAGCATCTGTCGACTAAGGTTAAGCATCACTGTAATCATTAATAAGATTAAGAATTTCAGCATGACCCAGCTTTGTCACTAGCTGTTTATTTTAATCCCATGTGACCATCATTATACTCAATCCATTATACATTCTAATAATCATAGAAACTATTTGTTATTTTTGCCCTTGCACAGAAGCTAAAGTATGAGAGCATCCATCCTCATTCCAAGGTATTATTCCTAAATATCCATCCTCATTCATGGACCACATTAAAAAGGGGTGGTAAAGATTGTGGGCTTTTACCTTTGAGGGGTGTGGCTTTGGAAGAACAAGGTATGGCTAAAAATAGTTTTCAAATGGGTGATGTTGAAAGGTATTCAATGGTAAATCTAAATACAGTTGAACCCCTACTTTACATTTTACAGTGGACCAATAAAAATAGTGGAAAATCAAGGAAAATGTAAGATCAGGGAAATGTATTATGGGTTTTATATTGGTGGGACAAGGTGTAAAATGCAGGAAAACTTCAAATCAGGGTATGTGAAATTGAAGTTTGGCACCATAATAAAAGTTCCATGACAACAATTATGTTAAAGGAAAACTAAACCCAGTTACAGACCAAAAGGATGCTACAACTATCTTGCTGTTATCTTACATCTAGAGATAATTATTCAATTTTTCATAATATTATACTGGAATCGGACATGAGAATAAAGAACAGACTGGTTTAGTGCTGGGATATTGTGCTTAAAGGGATACTGTCATGGGAAAACTTGTTTTTTTCAAAATGCATCAGTTAATAGAGCTGCACCAGCAGAATTCTGCACTGAAATCAATTTTTCAAAAGAGCAAACAGATATTTTTATATTCAATTTTGAAATCTGACATGGGGCTAGACTTATTGTCAGTTTCCCAGCTGCAGGCACAAGTCACATGACTGGGGGCTGGGAAACTGACAATATGTCTAGCCCCATGTCAGATTTCAAAATTGAATATAAAAAAAATCTGTTTGCTCTTTTGAGAATTGGATTTCAGTGCAGAAGTCTGCTGGAGTAGCACTGTTAATTGATGCGTTTTTAAAAAAACATGTTTCCCATGACAGTATCCCTTTAAAGCTTCCAACTCCAGTTGCAGGAACAAAGAACATGGAGCCAGATTTACACAGATCAGCTGGAATTCTCATTTGAGAATGTTTTGCATTTCAATGCTGCCACAGGTAGTGGAGATTTGGAGAAACGTATTTTTGAGCAATATTGCTTTAAAAATACAACCCTGATGTTGCTGGACTACAGATCCCAGCATGCCCTAACCTTTATAATATGTTAAATTATACTGGGATAAGTAGTTCAGCAACAACTGAGTAAAGTGTGGTAGAGCAGAGCAGTGCAGCAGGGTTTAGTGTTCCTTAAAACACACATGAGCTGCTCTACTTTCTTCAAGTCATAGCACCGGTACTGCTGATGCAGAATATTGTTCCTGAACAAAAAAAAATAATTAGTGGAAATGTGTGTAAATATCTGAGTGCAGCAATCAGGCTGAACTTGGTGTATTCTGATATATAACATACATTGATTGCAATGTATAGACAACACAGTCACCATGCTCAGCTCCTGATATCATTCTGCAGCCTGCTAGTTATAATACTTCTACATATTTAACATTCTAATAGTAAATGTGCTATTTAAAATTAAGTGCAGGACACACAACACAAACATATTAGTTTCTCACATATATTAATAGGCAGCTACATGACTTATTAAGGCAGCACAACAGAGTAAAGCAAATACCATATTTCTTGCTATAAAGCTGAATTCCTCCATTTGGTCAAATTATCAGCAGCTCCAAACCCTCTTATTCTGAATTTGATTTTGGTTTGGCATCAGTATATCCAGCAATCAGAGCTGGTTTTGGTTTAGCACTGCCTTCTGGTTGGTGCCTATGGCAAATGCCTCGGTAAAAAGCTATCACTATAGCAGCGCTTAAAGGGAAAGTCAACCCCCAAAATAAAAGTTGTCTAATCAAAGAAAACATAAGTCTAAGCAACTTTCCATTATAAAATGATTAAACATTTTAAGCGCTTTTAAAGTTATCTACAAAAACAATCGCTATTGAAAGCAGCATTTGCTCAACTCCTGGTTGTTACTTTTAAACAATGTTGCAAAAGTCGTAGTTCCCCAGGATAAAGAGGTCAGCCATCAGGGCACAGAACAGAAACGGACAAACACTGCTTTCAGTAGCATAATATATACAAATAACTTAAACACCATAGAAGAATTGTAATGATTGTATATTGCAAAGTTGCTAAGAATTATGTTTTCTTTTATTAGCAAACATTTATTTTTGTTAGGTAAATATTTCCTTTAGATGCAGAATCATAATATCAAGCACACACGTGAAACTAATCTAGGGTTTATCTTCCCTTTTAACTCCTCCCACTGGGAAGGTCTGATCCCTTTATGTGCTGTGCACACAGATAAATAGGAATATTGGGAACATTATCTACTTGCTGGCAGGATAATACTTTTGTTGTGGCGCTGTAAATGTACATTTACTAGCATGCAAAAGCTTAAAGCAGAACTAAACCCTAAAAATTAATATTGCAAAAAATGCCATATTTTATATAATGAACTTATTGCATCAGCCTAAAGTTTAAGCTTTTCAATAGCAGCAATGATCCAGGACTTCAAACTTGTCACAGGGGGTCACCATCTTGGAAAGTGTCTGCGACACTCACATGCTCAGTGGGCTCTGAGCAGCTGTTGAGAAGCTAAGCTTAGGGGTCGTAGCAAAATATCTTGCAGAAAATTAGGTTGGCCTGTGGCTGATGCTACAAGGCTGATTATTAAATTCTGATGCTAGTTGAACTGGTTTTGGTGCTGCCATGTAGTAATTATCTGTATTATATACTAATTAGCCTTATTACTGTGACATTTGTATTCTATGTGTACTGTATATTGTGAGTGGGTCCCTAAGCTCAGTAAGTGACAGCAGCACAGAGCATGTGCAGTGAATCAGCAGAAAAGAAGACAGGGAGCTACTGGGGCATCTTTGGAGACACAGATCTTTACTGCTAAAGGGCTGTGGTTGCCTTGGGTTGGTATAGAATCCAAAAACATGATGTACAACATTTCTAGCTACTTCTTTAGTTAAGCTTTAGTTCTCCTTTAAAGCAGTTTTGCCCACTAAAGCAAGCATCGCTGCACTGTGGATTCATTTTAGACCTCTGCGTAAGGGCTCTTACACATTTGTGTTACTGTGCAATGGCATTTTTGTGTGTCTGAACTAGGGATGCACCAAATCCAGGATTCGGTTCGGTATTCCCAGGATTTGGATTCAGCTAAATCCTCGTGCCTGGCCGAACCTAATCCTTGAAATCATGTGACTTTTTGTCACAAAACAAGGAAGTAAAATATCTTTTAGCTGCGCGCTGAGCGAACAGCTCTTTTTTTCCTCTCCCACTCTGATTTGCATATGCAAATGAGGGTTTGGATTTGGTTCGGTATTCAGCCGAATTTTTCACAAAGGAAATTCAGTGCCTCCTTAGTCTGAATTCACATGCACCCTATTCCTCTCTATAGGGACTGTATCCATGCATGGCAGAGCATTGTCTGGGTCTAATTTCTGAAATACAGAACCCCATCATGAATTTTTATATGGTTTGGCCTGCTACCCAATCTGACCCACAACTGATTGCTGGCCACAATGAAACTGGGGTCACCAAAAAGTGAAGGTGCCAACATTAGAAGGGAGATGAAAAATGTTGAGTCACATGACTTGACTCACTAAACCCAAAGACTCGTCCCTATACCCACATCTGTAATTCCAACCCACCACGTGCACAATAGCCACTTTTTGGGGGTATTATTATTTACATCTATTTATAACATATTCCACAGCGCTGTACAATAAATGAGTTTATATGTTGAACATACAGAATTACATACAAAGCAACCAATAACCAATACAAGAGGTGAAGAGGGTCCTGCCCACTGATTTGTGACTTATATCTGTCTGAAAATCACCGCTTGGCTTGATTCTGCCTTCACCTCAATGGTCTTCATATACCATCATTGTGATCTGTTGGTTTGGCTCTTGGACCAAACGATCTGCTCAGCCCAATATCGCCCAGCTCAAGATGCACATATTGTGGATAGATCTGCTCATTTGCCAGCCTCACAAAACAAGCAGATATTTGTGTATTGCAAGCTTCACCCATAACATTTCTGCACTGAAATGTCAAACACAGATTAATGTAGCCCAGTGGGTACAGCCCTGGAGAATAATTGAGAGCATTACACAGGGGTGCAAAAAAAATGGCCCTACAGCTGTTTATTGGGGCCCTATTATGGGTAACCGGCCTACAGTGCTGCATATAAACTGCAGTCTATTAGAGAAGCAGTTGAAAGTTGCATATAGCTAAATGACAACAGCAGCCTATTATCAGTGTCACTCTACCTGCAGCCTTTCAGTGATGGTTGTAGTACTACTATGAAGTCCAGATTTGTTTGTCCACCCAATATACAGAATTCTGCCCATGGGAAGTGTATGGCTAGCCCACTCTAAACTGTGTACCCTTGTCCTTTTTATATCAACTCCCCCTCTCCACATTAATATTCTCTTTTTTAAATTGTATCAACTGTGAAACAAGTTGGCACAAACATATAGA
Source organism: Xenopus laevis (assembly GCF_017654675.1). Lineage (NCBI taxonomy): Eukaryota > Metazoa > Chordata > Amphibia > Anura > Pipidae > Xenopus > Xenopus laevis. The sequence goes on from NC_054387.1 coordinate 70,370,380, forward strand.
TAAAAACAATTACTACAAAAAGCAGTTCGATCATTGACCACTAGAGGGATCTCTCTTCACAAGAACTGTAAGGATAACATCTTTGGATATGAATAGCTTACAGAGTAGATCTGGCACACTATCACTAAAGGGCGGTATTTCTTGTGTGCTGATAATAGAGATCACCACGGCTTGCCAAAGGCAAATTTAAAATTTTTCTATTCACCTATATAGTATTTCAGGGTCATATTCAAAGGGTGAAAAAAGCAAGAAAGCTGGGTAGTTCCCTTCTCATGCAATGGACTGTGCTGAGCTATAGTTTTGCCAATCTGCTCTGTGTACACCTGCATCCCATTAACCCCTTCCTGGCCATATTAGTGGCTTCAGGAAAGGCACAAAGCAAGGCAACCTTCTATTCCCATAGCTGGAAACATAGACTCTACTTTGCCAGCAGGTAGTTACATGACTTATCAATGATATAGAATCTACATTGTTGTCAAGGAAAGGGTTAAACTCATTTTTTCTAGCACAGATCACCTTAACATCTCATATTATCCGTGAACGGTTAAAGAGTTCAGGGGGAAATGTTTGTGATAATAAGGGGTGATGTTACTTTCCCTTTTATGAATGGGGAATATCGCCATTACACTATGCCAAACATTTCCCTTTACCAGGATTACACTGCTACTGCTGAACTAGCATCTGCTAAAGGCATTTCAGATGGCACTGTCCAAACTGAAAATTTCATCTGCCAAGGCTCCTTCTCCTGCTGGATGCAAAGGGGAAAGGAGCCACAGCCTCTTCTTACTTGCCTTAAGATCTGCTGGTTCTTCTCTGAGACCCACGAACTGGGGTAGAAATAACTAAGCTCCAATATCTATAGCTGCAGAACAATATCTTTGAAAGCAAAGCTGTCAATCACCTTCTGCAGCCATTCTCCACTGTACTTCCCCATCCATGTCGGAACAATCCTCGGCAGCCATTAGCAGCTTTTTACCTCAACAGCATCAGCGCCAAATAAGGTCATCCAGCAACATGAAATAACCTCCATGGAATGTACAACTCCTATGCAATTTTCATAATTGTTTCCCTTAAATTACAGTCTCTGTGCTTGGGAACTGTAAATTAAATCTAATACCACATTTCTGTTAATATTCTTTCATGTTGCATACTTCATAATTTGGCGTGGTTCCACAATAGAAGGGAATCCACAAATACTTGTTAGTAATTACATTTGTGTATGTATATATATATATATATATATATATATATATATATATATATATATATATATATATATAACACAGGATCCCTACTGTAACATTTAATAGTCCTAGTTCCATCTCTGGGTATTGTACCGGTTTCTTAACATTTGGTTGCCAGATGTTGCTGCAGTACAACGCTCAGAATCCTCAAACATACTATCAAATATATTGTGAGTTGTAGTCCTGCAATATATAAGGGACACTGGGCTGATAAATTATGGTAGTGGTTGTAGAAAAATGTATAGATAGAGCTGTGCTCAGACAACAAGTCAGGAACCTTCTTAGCTCATAAAACAGTTAGGAAAGGAATATTAGTTTATGAACCATTCAGAAAATAAGTTTTCAACCTAAATTAGGTATATCTCCCCAAATTCTACCTTAACCGTCATTGCTATGAACCCTGCCACTGCTTCCCACAGTTTGAGAACAAATACACCCCTCTCATTTTCACCGGAATCAAATAGATTTGCACGCTGCCTGTAGGAGTTGTGATGACCTGGGTTAACTGCCCAGGGCCCTTCATGGTGGGCCACGCAGAGCACATACTGTGATTTGGGTTTTAGCAGGTATAGGAGCAGAGCAAGAAGGCAACAGCAGGGCAACATGCGTCTGTATCCCCTAATATCAGCGGTGCCCAACTTGCAGCATGACCAACCGATAACATTCACAAGGGCTTTAGGTTGAATTGTTCTAATTTTTTTTTAAATTTATACAATGGGGCCAAATAGAAACATAAAAAGTCCTTTAAGTAAATGTTTTTCTTAATTAAATTAATGGGGGTGGTGGAGTTAATTAGAGTTTTAAGGCCATTTCAGGTTCATTTGTATTAAAATATATCTGACCATACTTTTCAAGCAAACATATTTCCCAATGATACCATAAAAAAAGTCAATCCAACCACAGTCACCAAGAAGCTGCCATTAGAGCCATTTCTTGGCATGTCCACCTGGCACTTGTTACTTCTGAGGTAGAACGAATACGAGCCGACCCGAGTACAGTATTATCAGTCTGTGTACTCTGGGCAGCATTCCATTTACAGCTTGTAATCTTCCTCCACACAAAGCTGAGCGATGGTCTTCTTAATGCGGAGGGAGGTCAGTCGGGCCTTGCCATTGGCATACCAACATTCCCGCATGATTCTGCCTATGACTCGCAGAGCCTGAAATGAAAATATAAATAGCAGGGAACTGCCCTTTTAGGGGGAAAACAAATGACAATATACTGTCCAATTTCGCTATACACTTACTTCAAAACTCTGCCACTGGTTTGGTATGCTGGGTCTTAACTTCTGCTCACAGACCACCTTCCTGATGTCTTCCAAAGAAGGGTCTGAAGGCACCATGTCATAATAAGGCAACTGGTATTCATCAACAACTCCTGTAATAAGGGAATACCATCTAAGAATTTCATGAGCAAAACTTTATAATTATACACAAAAGCCATGAATATCTTGTAAATGATATCCTTATAAACGGTGAGTACTGATGTCATCAGTTATAAACAGTGAGTAGTGATGTCATTTCTGTCACATGACTCACTGAAACCTCGGCGTTCCATGAAACTCCTCGGTAACTTATAATATCCTTATAATTTACAAGAGGGGGTACTTTATTCACTATATTAACTTTCCCATTATTTGGTGAAACCAACAGTGGTGAGCTCACCTTAAAGGAGTGGTTTACCTTTAAGTTAACTTTTAGTATGTTATAGAATGGCCAATTCTAAGCAACTTGTGAATTGATTTGCTGCCTTCTTCTGACTCTTTCCCGCTTTAAAAAGGGGGTCACTGACCCCATCTACAAAAACAAATGCTCTGTAAGACTACAAATGTATTGTTATTGCTTCTTTTTATTACTCATCTTTCAATTCAGACCCTCTCCTATTCATATTCCAGTCTCTCATTCAAATCAATACATGGCTGCTAGGGTAATTAGGACCCTAGCAACTAGACTGCTGAAACTGAAAAACAGAGAGCTGCTGAATAAAAAGCTAAATAACTCAAAAGACACAAATACAAAAATGAAAGCCAATTGCAAATTGTCTCAGAATAACACTCTCTACATCATACTAAAAGTTAATTTAAAGATGAACAACCCCTTTACGAGCAGTTAATCACTGCTACAAGTAATAGTGATCTTAAAGAGATAATGACACCAGAAATTGAACCTTTAAACCATAAAATTGACTTTGCATGCATCTTATAATTTTGCCATAAAGTATTTGCATGACCTATAGGTAACTTTTAATATACATTCATATTTTAAAAAGTAGTTTTTTAGTGTCAGTATCACTTTAAACTGCCGCACAACCATATTGTTAACATTCACACAGCTGAAACCTGTCTGAATCCATTCTATGGAACCATTCAAAATAAACATTATGGCGATAGGAAGAATTGTTGGTATTGCCATTACTCCTCTTGTTTTTTTTATGGCCAGCAAGGAATACACTAAGTGTGACAATTACCTAATTTTTAACCAGATGGCCAACCAGCTCAAAGGCTCAGTGATATAAATGAGGTTCAAGCCACAATTTTTTTCACACTTTGCACCCTACGCCACAGCAAGAGCCCAAAACTCATGTATTTACACTCCTCAGGGATACACAAGGACAGTTATAACTACATTCAGCCACATTGTATTTTCGAGAGGGAGGCACATAGATGTGCCTTATTCTGCCCCTTACCTGCCCCTAGATATGCAAGTTATAAACAATGGTCCTTACACATGCAAGAAGCAGGTTGTGTACAATAGAGATGTCGCGAACTGTTCGCCGGCGAACTTGTTCGCGCGAACATCGGGTGTTCGCGCTCGCCGGAAGTTCGCGAACGTCGCGCGACGTTCGCCATTTTGGGTTCGCCATTGTTGGCGCTTTTTTTTGCCCTCTCACCCCAGACCAGCAGGTACATGGCAGCCAATCAGGAAGCTCTCCCCTGGACCACTCCCCTTCCCTATAAAAACCGAAGCCCTGCAGCGTTTTTTCACTCTGCCTGTGTGTGCTGAAGAGATAGTGTAGGGAGAGAGCTGCTGCCTGTTAGTGATTTCAGGGACAGTTGAAAGTTTGCTGGCTAGTAATCGTTTTGATACTGCTCTGTTATTGGAGGGACAGAAGTCTGCAGGGGTTTGAGGGACATTTAAGCTTAGGTAGCTTTGCTGGCTAGTAATCTACCTTCTACTGCAGTGCTCTGTATGTAGCTGCAGTGGGCAGCTGTCCTGCTTCTGATCTCATCTGCTGACTGCTGCAATAACAGTAGTCCTTGTAAGGACTGCTTTTATTTATTTTTTTGTTGTTTTACTACTACTACTACTACTACTACTATAAGAGCCCAGTGCTATTAGTCTAGCAGTGTTGGGGAGTGGGACTGGTGTGCTAATCTGCTGCTCCTAGTAGTTCAGCAGCACCAACTTTAATTTTTTTTTTTTAATATTCATTTTTTTTTTATTTTACTTTTTTTTATTTTACTACCGCTGTAGTAGTGTATAAGTTGACCTTTTAGGCATTATTTGCCCTGTAGGCATTATTTGCACACTGTTTTCTTCAACCCGCCATCGAGCTGTGTGACCTTGTTCACATTCTGTCTAAATATCCATAATATTACCGTCTCCAGAAAAAACACCGGAGTCACTTTTTTCAAGCAGCCATAATATATTTTACGTAATCCGTATCCACCGCTGTAGTAGTGTATACGTTGGCCTTGTAGGCATTATTTGCACACTGTTTTCTTCAACCCGCCATCGAGCTGTGTGACCTTGTTCACATTCTGTCTAAATATCCATAATATTACCGTCTCCAGAAAAAACACCGGAGTCACTTTTTTCAAGCAGCCATAATATATTTTACGTAATCCGTATCCACCGCTGTAGTAGTGTATACGTTGACCTTGTAGGCATTATTTGCACACTGTTTTCTTCAACCCGCCATCGAGCTGTGTGACCTTGTTCACATTTTGTCTAAATATTGATAATATTATCGTCTCTAGAAAAACCACTTGAGTTACTTTTTTTCAAGCAGCATTCATATATTTTACGTAATCCGTATCCACCGCTGTAGTAGTGTATACGTTGACCTTGTAGGCATTATTTGCACAGTGTTTTCTTCAACCCGCCATCGAGCTGTGTGAGCTTGTTCACATTTTGTCTAAATATTGATAATATTATCGTCTCTAGAAAAACCACTTGAGTTACTTTTTTTCAAGCAGCATTCATATATTTTACGTAATCCGTATCCACCGCTGTAGTAGTGTATACGTTGACCTTGTAGGCATTATTTGCACAGTGTTTTCTTCAACCCGCCATCGAGCTGTGTGAGCTTGTTCACATTTTGTCTAAATATTGATAATATTATCGTCTCTAGAAAAACCACTTGAGTTACTTTTTTTCAAGCAGCATTCATATATTTTACGTAATCCGTATCCACCGCTGTAGTAGTGTATACGTTGACCTTGTAGGCATTATTTGCACACTGTTTTCTTCAACCCGCCATCGAGCTGTGTGAGCTTGTTCACATTTTGTCTAAATATTGATAATATTATCGTCTCTAGAAAAACCACTTGAGTTACTTTTTTTCAAGCAGCATTCATATATTTTACGTAATCCGTATCCACCGCTGTAGTAGTGTATACGTTGACCTTGTAGGCATTATTTGCACACTGTTTTCTTCAACCCGCCATCGAGCTGTGTGAGCTTGTTCACATTTTGTCTAAATATTGATAATATTATCGTCTCTAGAAAAACCACTTGAGTTACTTTTTTTCAAGCAGCATTCATATATTTTACGTAATCCGTATCCACCGCTGTAGTAGTGTATACGTTGACCTTGTAGGCATTATTTGCACACTGTTTTCTTCAACCCGCCATCGAGCTGTGTGAGCTTGTTCACATTTTGTCTAAATATTGATAATATTATCGTCTCTAGAAAAACCACTTGAGTTACTTTTTTTCAAGCAGCATTCATATATTTTACGTAATCCGTATCCACCGCTGTAGTAGTGTATACGTTGACCTTGTAGGCATTATTTGCACACTGTTTTCTTCAACCCGCCATCGAGCTGTGTGACCTTGTTCACATTTTGTCTAAATATTGATAATATTATCGTCTCTAGAAAAACCACTTGAGTTACTTTTTTTCAAGCAGCATTCATATATTTTACGTAATCCGTATCCACCGCTGTAGTAGTGTATACGTTGACTTTGTAGGCATTATTTGCACAGTGTTTTCTTCAACCCGCCATCTAGCTGTGTGTATTATCGTTTCCAGAAAAACCAACTGAGTTTTTGTTGTTGTTGTTGTTTTTTTAAAAATAATGCCAGGCAAAGGCAGGCCGCCACGCAGAGGCCGTGCTAGGGGCCGTGCTGCTATGCAATCCTGTGGCCCTAGCAAATTGCCCAGTTTTAAAAAGCCAATGACCCTGAACTCCCAAAATGCTGAAGAGGTAGTTGACTGGCTTACACAGCACACCCCATCCTCTACCGTTTCTAACTTTACCACAACATCCTCCTCATCCTCCACTGCTATGGCCACCCCACGTAACACTTCCTCCACCACCGGTGCCCCTTCTTCACTGGGGTCAGAGGAGTTATTTTCCCATGAGTTTCTTGAACTGAGTAATGCGCAACCATTATTGCCAGAAGAAGATGAAGGAGATGAGGACCTTACACCAGATTTAATTCTGGCAGAGAACACGATAGAGATGGACATAATGAGTGATGAGGAGGAGGTCCCCGCTGCTGCTTCCTTCTGTGATGTGTCAGAAGAAATTGATGCATCTGAGGAGAATGATGATGAGGAGATTGATGTTTTGTGGGTGCCTAGTAGAAGAGAGCAAGAGGAGGGTAGTTCAGATGGAGAGACGGAGAGTCAGAGAGGCAGTAGGAGAATAAGACTTAGAAGAAGCAGGGAGGACAGCCCGCAGGGATCAGTAGGGCAACAACATGTATCGGCACCTGTGTTCAGCCGGCCAACGCACCCGCCATTGCCGCCAATACCTCCAACTCCGCCAACTTCTACTGTTACCGCCAGATCGCACACTTCCAAAAGTCAGCAGTGTGGGATTTTTTTAATGTGTGTGCCTCTGACAAAAGCATTGTAATTTGCAATGAGTGCAGTCAGAAACTGAGCCTTGGTAAGCCCAACAGCCACATAGGTACAACTTCTATGCGAAGGCACATGAGCGGCAAGCACAAAGCACTTTGGGAGCAACACCTCAAAGGCAACAGGCAAACTAAAAGCCACACTCCTTCTGGTCCAGCATCTTACTGCTCTACCTCTGCTCTCCTTGACCCGTCTGAACCACCCTCCACTCCGCCTTCCACCTTGACCACCTGTTCCCATTCCCAGTCATCTGCCACCAGCCAAGTTTCTGTGAAGGCCATGTTTGAGCGTAAGAAGCCAATGTCTGACTGTCACCCCCTTGCCCGGCGTCTGACAGCTGGCTTGTCTGCACTCTTAGCCCGCCAGCTTTTACCATACCAGCTGGTGGACTCTGAGGCCTTCCGCAAATTTGTAGCAATTGGGACACCGCAGTGGAAGGTACCCAGCCGCAATTTTTTTTCTAAAAAGGGAATACCACACCTGTACCAACATGTGCAGAGCCAAGTTACCGCATCTCTGTCACTTAGTGTTGGGCCAAAGGTCCATATGACTACTGACGCATGGTCCTCCAAGCATGGTCAGGGCAGGTATGTCACCTACACTGCCCACTGGGTGAACTTGGTAATGGCTGGGAAGCAGGGAATGGGTAGCTCAACAACAACAGTGGAGTTGGTGTCACCGCCACGGATTGCACGCGGTTCTGCCACCACCTCTACTCCTCCATCGCTCTCTACCTCGTCTTCTTCTTCTTCTTACTCTGCTGCTGGGTCCTCCTTCTCCTCCTCCACACCTGTGCACCCCCAGCTCCCCCTAGGCTATTCGACGTGCCAGGTACGCCGTTGTCACGCTGTCTTGGGGATGACGTGCCTGGAAAGCAAAAACCATACCGGATCTGTACTCCTGTCATCTCTGCAGTCACAGGCCGATCGGTGGCTGACCCCACACCAACTGCAGATCGGAAAAGTGGTGTGTGACAATGGAAGCAATCTGTTGGCAGCGTTGAGACTAGGCAATTTAACACATGTGCCCTGCATGGCACATGTGTTAAATTTAATAGTCCAACGTTTTGTCTCCAAGTACCCAGGATTCCAGGACGTTCTCACCCAGTCCAGAAAGGTGTCGGCCCATTTCAGACGTTCCTACACAGCCATGGCACGCCTTGCTGACATTCAGCAGCGCTACAACATGCCAGTCAGGCGTTTGATTTCTGACAGCCAGACTCGCTGGAATTCAACGCTCCTTATGTTGGAACGTCTGCTGCAACAACAAAGGGCCGTCAACGAGTACCTTTTTGAACTGGGTGGTAGGACTGGATCTGCACAGCTGGGGATTTTTTTCCCCCGTTACTGGGTGCTTATGCGCGATGCCTGCAGGCTCATGCGACCTTTTGAAGAGGTGACAAATATGGTCAGTCGCACCGAAGGCACCATCAGCGACCTAATACCCTTCGCTTTATTCCTGGAGCGTGCCGTGCGACGAGTGACAGATGAGGCTGTAGACCAGCGTGACGAGGAGCTGGAAGCGCACGATTTCTGGTCGGAATCACCAGAACGAACCCAGGCACATGCTGCAACGCAGGGAGAGGTGCCAGAAGTGGAGTCAGAGGAGGAAGGTGGCTTTGTGGAGGAGGAGGAGGAGGACCAACAGGAGCAGGCTTCCCAGGGGGCTAGTGGTGACCTTTTGGGGACCCCTGGTCTTGTACGTGGCTGGGGGGAGGAGACCGTGGATGATGCAGTCCTTGATAATGAGGAAGCGGAGATGGATAGCTCTGCATCCAACCTTGTGAGAATGTGGTTTTTCATGCTGTCATGCCTGTTGAAGGACCCCCGTATCAAGAGGCTTAAGGAGAAGGACCTGTACTGGGTCGCAACGCTACTAGACCCTCGGTACAAGCATAAAGTGTCAGAAATGTTACCAACATACCACAAGTCCGAAAAGATGCGGCATTTACAAACCAGCCTGCAAAACATGTTGTACAATGCTTTTAAGGGTGATGTCACTTCAGGAACTCATCAACATTCCAGGGGCAGAGGTGCCAGTAATCCTGCCACGAGCACACCTGCAAGGACAAAGCCCTTTGGCCAGTCTGTAACGTCAGACATGCAAATGTTTTTCTGTCCAAGGCAGCGCCACAACCCTTCTGGATCCACCCTCAAAGAACGCCTCGACCGGCAGGTAGCGGACTACCTGGCATTAACTGCAGATATCGACACTCTGAGGAGCGATGAACCCCTGGACTACTGGGTGCGCAGGCTTGATCTGTGGCCAGAGCTGTCACAATTTGCCATGAACCTCTTGTCTTGCCCAGCCTCAAGTGTGCTCTCAGAAAGGACCTTCAGTGCAGCAGGAGGGATTGTAACTGAGAAGAGAACTCGCCTAGGTCACAAAAGTGTCGATTACCTGACCTTTATTAAAATGAATGAGGGGTGGATCTCGGAGGGTTACTGCACGCCGGAAGACTTGTTCTGACTTCTATGCAGCTGTCCTTCTCTTCAAGCCTCATGACTCCACACACAGCTGTCCTTTAGCGTCCTCCTCCTCCCTCCGCCACCGTTACAAACTAGGGTGCAAACCCTACTGGTTTAATTTTTTCTGGCCTCTGTGCTTCAGTGGCTGCGACCAAAAAAATGCCTATTTTCTGCATTTATATGACATAATTTTTCTGGCCTCTGTGCTTCAGTGGCTGCAACCAAAAAAATTTATATTTTCAGCATTTATATGGCATAATTTTTCTGTCAACTGTGCTTCAGTGGCTGCGACCAAAAAAATGCATATTTTCTGCATTTATATGGCATAATTTTTCTGGCCTCTGTGCTTCAGTGGCTGCAACCAAAAAAAATTACTATTTTCAGCATTTATATGGCATAATTTTTCTGGCAACTGTGCTTCAGTGGCTGCGACCAAAAAAATGCATATTTTCTGCATTTATATGGCATAATTTTTCTGGCCTCTGTGCTTCAGTGGCTGCAACCAAAAAAATTTATATTTTCAGCATTTATATGGCATAATTTTTCTGTCAACTGTGCTTCAGTGGCTGCGACCAAAAAAATGCATATTTTCTGCATTTATATGGCATAATTTTTCTGGCCTCTGTGCTTCAGTGGCTGCAACCAAAAAAATTTATATTTTCAGCATTTATATGGCATAATTTTTCTGGCAACTGTGCTTCAGTGGCTGCGACCAAAAAAATGACTATTTTCAGCATTTATATGGCATATTTTTTCTGGCCTCTGTGCTTCAGTGGCTGTGGCCAAAAAAACTGGGCAAACAATGCCTACAAGGTCAACGACGTTGACCTTGTAGGCATTGTTTGCCCAGTTTTTTTGGCCACAGCCACTGAAGCACAGAGGCCAGAAAAAATATGCCATATAAATGCTGAAAATAGTCATTTTTTGCCATACGTTGACTCAACGTATATGGCAAAAAATGACTATTTTCAGCATTTATGTGGCATATTTTTTCTGGCAACTGTGCTTCAGTGGCTGCAACCAAAAAAACTGGGCAAACAATGTCTACAAGGTCAACGTATGGCGAAAAATTACTATTTTCAGCATTTATATGGCATATTTTTTCTGGCAACTGTGCTTCAGTGGCTGCGTCCAAAAAAACTGGGCAAACAATGTCTACAAGGTCAACGTATGGCGAAAAATGACTATTTTCAGCATTTATATGGCATATTTTTTCTGGCAACTGTGCTTCAGTGGCTGCGTCCAAAAAAACTGGGCAAACAATGCCTACAAGGTCAACGTATGGCAGTTGTTTAAAGAGAACAGTAGATTACTAGCCAGCAAAGCTACCTAAGCTAAAATGTCCCTCAAATCCCTGCAGACTTCTGTCCCTCCAATACAGAGCAGTATCAAGCAGATTACTAGCCAGCAAACTTACTATCATCTGTCCCTGAAATCACTAACAGCTCTCCCCCTACACTATCTCTTCCAAGCACACACAGGCAGATTTTTCAGATACATTTTTGCCCTTGATCCCCCTCTGGCATGCCACTGTCCAGGTCGTTGCACCCTTTAAACAACTTTAAAATCATTTTTCTGGCCAGAAATGTCTTTTCTAGATGTTAAAGTTCGCCTTCCCATTGAAGTCTATGGGGTTCGCGAACCGTTCGCGAACCGCTCGCATTTTTGCGCAAGTTCGCGAATATGTTCGCGAACTTTTTTTCCGACGTTCGCTACATCCCTAGTGTACAAATCCCCTGCCACAGGTTCCATGTAACTAAGTACTGAAGAATATAAATACAAGTTATTTTGCAGCAGGAGATTGGGTAAATGACCCCTACTGTCTTAAACATCATTTAAGGAAATATGAATATATATATATATATATATATATATATATATATATATATATATATATATATATATATATATATAATGTATAAACCTGAACTCACACTATAGGTTGAGGATGAGGATAATTGTAAGAGAATGATTGTAATACATTATGGGGTACAGTAGAATCTATGGCCAGCCAACTGAGACAATGGCAGTTTATAAAAGGCTGAAACTGCAAAACTGCAAGCACAGCCAGTGACACCTTCATACAAACTAGTGGCAAACAAAGCAAGGAAAAAAATACTTCTACATTCTTAATATCTCAATTACATAAATACAAATAAAAAGCAGGTACAGTAGTGCCACGTTAAGCCCTTATCTCAAGGCAACATTAGATCCATATGCTTTAATGAACACGGATTGCTAAGAAGTGCTTCATTGGCCGAGTCCTGTTATCTACCGCCGTTTCATTCCTGGGACAAATGAGCAGCACAAGTACAGCCTACCATATGGCTAGGTAATAAATTAAGATGCTATTTAGGCATAGAACAAACAGAAACCAACCTCCCACCGAACATCTCCTGGCGATCTCCCAGTATACCAAGCCAAGGGAATAGATGTCTGCACATTTGAACGATTCAAAGTGATATGTGTTTATTGAATCATCCAGCAATTCCGGGGCCATATACCTTTTAACAGAGGACAAAGAAAAAATATTTACACAGGAGAGAACATTATATCAGGTAACGACTGGTCTTGAACATCAGCTAAAAAGCATTAAAAGCACGTCATTATATCAATTAACAGCTCACTGTTGGCACAAAGAAAATGTCTGAATTTGAGTCACTGCCCCTATGCCATAGGAAAGTATCACTGTTTCCTGATTAGTAAGTACATGTACGGGACCTGTTATCCAGAATTTTCGGGACCTGTTTTTTTTCCGGATAACGGATCTTCCTACCTTAAGTCTACTAGAAAATCATGTAAACATTGAATAAACCCAATAGGCTGGTTTTGCCTCCAATAAGAGTTAATCATATCTTAGTTGGGATCAAGTACAAGCTACTGTTTTATTATTACAGAGACAAAGGAAATCATTTGGGAAATCTATGGGAGACTGCCTTTCCATAATTTGTAGTTTTGTGGATAACAGGTTTCCGGATAATAGATCCCATACCTGTACTCTTTCAAATTCTCTAAAGAGAAGAATCTAAAGATCTGTGGTGAAAACTCAAATTCTGTATACTGCTGAGACATCTGATCCTGGTCTAGTAACCAACAGCAACCAATCAATGAATCAGATGTTTGCTTTCAAACAGCAGACCAAAGACCAGCACCAACTGATTGGCTGGTATGGGTTAGTTAACCTATTTGAAAAATTGCATTCTTAGTCCAATACAACTAACCTGTACCAAAGTAACTCCAATTCCACAAACACATTGACCTTGATTATGCTGTTTGGCCAAACTTTCTGCCCAGATCCCACTAAATCAAACTTGTCCCATGTGATGCACTCAAGATGTAGAGGGACAGTAAACCTGATGGAGAAGTAGTACCAGTTCTGGCTTATTCTTACCTCTTGGTTCCTACTCTAGGATTTTGAGGGATATCTATTGAATTAGTTATGGAATCATGTTTCACAGCCAGACCCAGATCTGCAATGCAGCAAGTATCGTTCTTCTTCACGAGAATATTTTTGGATTTCAGATCTCTGTGAGCAATGGCAGGTTTCCCTTTGAACATAAAAATAAGATAATAAGTACAATGGTAAATCCCGTCATTTAAACCACATAGGGGGACATTTACTAAAGGGTGAATTTTCGCCTCGGAAGGCTCCACCAAATTTCGTGCAACTTCATCAAACATTATTAATTTGCAGCGCATACACTTGTCAGCACGAGCATTTCACTAGCTTTACTTTCTTCCTAGCGTAACTTAGTTAACACACTTTAAATAGGGCGGATACATATAGGTCATATATGTGTCTTTATTAGAAATGTTGGCGCAAATGCTTGAAGTGGCCATTTATTATTAAAAATGTCCAAGGAAGCAAAATAAAATCAAAAGAGAACCTCTAATGTCCTAGATATGAGCCTACCCTAAAACAAATGTGACATGACCTTCAAATGGTTAAAAAAATGTAAAAAAATATTTTAACAGTTACAATTTAAACATAATCCCACTTTAAAATATGAAAAAACGCCAGCCTTTTGACTTTTTTTATGACTTTTCATCATACAGGATATGATGTCACAGACATATGATTGTTGAGGATGTAGCTTCATCTTATCAGTTCACCAGGTATAACCTGGCGAAGCCGATTCTGGCGAAAAGGGTAACCTAGTGGAAAATTCACACTTTGATTAATTTGCGGCGTAACGAACGTTCGCTTGAGCGAAAAGGTGCTAGTGCTGACCTCTTTTGCTAGCAAATTGTCCTCTATGTCTGTTAGTAAATTGGCTGCATACTGTCTTTTTTTGCCGGATTTTCGCTAGCGAAGGCCACTTTGCCCTTTAGTAAATCTGCCCCGCAGCCTATAGCATTTGGCCTATATGACTTCCTCCCTCACCATTTCTCCCTCTTCCTACTATGAAGTCCCAATTTATTAAGGCTCCTTTAGTATTCTTCCTTTCTATACCCAGCAACTCATATTATACTGTAACATGGATGAAACTTGGCCAGTTACGACTATATCTAGCAAATAGCTTACTCATACTTTTATTTTATATTTTTATTAAAGCACAAATATGTCTTGGTCAAAGCATATTGACTCATCTCATACCTTGAGTACCAACAATCTCCATGTGTAGGTGCGCCAGCCCACTCACTATAGACAGTGCCAGTTTCATCATTCCACCGATAGTTACAGTGTTGCGGTTTAGGTAATCAAACAAGGAACCCTGTTCATGGAATTCTGAAATAAGCCACAGCTGGGTCCAAGTGCCATTATCTGCAGGGAAATTGTATAAACTAATAAGAGTGCATTCTGTACAATGTAGTATATTTACTGTAAATGAACGGAAAGTACAAAAATACAGCAGAGGTCATTTCTGTCTCCCTTTGTGTATGTGTGAGGCAGATCTTGTTTTGCTATGTTTTCAGTAGCAATAACAAGGTTACAGGACAGTTGTGACCGGCTTGTGTGGCTGATGGCACACAGAACGTTAACTCTGCTGCTCTCAGCCTACATTCTTTGCACCCAAAGAGAACGAATCTGCTCTCTTCCCCTGCTCCATTTATCTGAACTGAAAAGTACAGCTTCTGAGTGAGTGCAAGTACAAGGTGAGGTTGGCCTGAAAAACACAAAAGCAGCCAACCAGGTTGGCTGCGTGTTAAGGTTTTGCGGGTTAGGGTCAGCTGCGGGTTCAGTTTTTCCTGACCAGCAGATAGCCCCAGTCCCTTCCCAGAGGCTATTATCCCCAATGCTACTGTAGGCATTATCTCTCCCTATCATACCTGCTATCCCATAGCTACAGACCCTTCCCAGAGGCTATTATCTCCAATGCTACTATTGGCATTATCTCTCCCTATCATACATGCTACCCCACAGCCACAGTCCCTTCCCAGAGGCTTTTGTTCCCAATCCTATTATAGGCACCATATCTCCCTACTATACCTGATATCCCACAGCCACAGTCCCTTCCCAGAGACTATTATCCCCACTGCTACTATAGGCACCATCTCTCCCTACTATACCTGCTATTCCACATCCGCAGATCCCTTCCCAGAGACTATTATCCCACTGCTACTATAGGCACCATCTCTTACTGCTATACCTGATATTGTCCATTCATTCCCAGAGGCTATTATTGCTACTGCCACTATCTCCCTTCCCTTTGGCTGCTACCCCTCTGTAGCAAAAATATTTTTTTCTAACCATACTTGCCAGGTCACTGCCAATCCCAAAGGATATTACGCCCAATGCAGACCATGCCAAGTTAGATGTACACTCAAGCATATTATCAAACATTCCAGGACTCTGGTTCCACTACATAAAGGATACATGCCAGTCACCCCTGCCTGAACTAACTAAAGACTATAGGGTATATCTATATACTGTACCTTTATTATCAGCAGCAATAAAGCCAAGGATATTTTCATGCCTTAGCATAACTGTCTGATATATCTCAGCCTCCCGGAACCAGGACCTTTCATCCCTAGAGGAAAAGATCTTTACAGCCACATCTTCTCCACACCACTTTCCACGCCACACTTCTCCAAATCGTCCTTTACCGACAAGTTCTTGAATGACAACAGTCCTTGCAATAGTTCTTTGAACCAGAAGAGGCAAACCTAAAATAAATGTAAAATATAAATGTAAGCACATTAGGAGCCTGCTTATTAAAGGAGTGCTACACCTTTAAAGGGGTGGTTCACCTTCAAACAACTAGTTGGTTTCAGATAGATCACCAAAAATAACGACTTTTTCCAATTACTTTCTATTTTCTATGTGTCACAGTTTTTTTAATATTGAAGTGTCAAGTGTCATTTTTCATTTTCTGAAGCAGCTCTGGGAGGGGGGGTCGCCGACCCTGTAAACTGTTCTAAATGGATACATTTAGTTGATACATTTCTTATCTTTGCCCTGCTGAGCAGAATCTCTGGGTTTCAGTACAGGCAGCTGTTAGACTTGATACAATAGTTGCTAATACTCAAGAGATGCTGCTGAGAAATGTATCAACTCAATGTTGCAAAATTGTAACAGTTTAGAGTCTACACCTGAATTACAGACAAAAAAAACAGAGACTGCAACATTGAACAGTAAAGAAAAACCAGTAAAACAGTAAAAAATAAATAATGGAAAGTAATTGAAAAAAGTCTTCATTTCTAGGGAACAATCTGAAAACAACTGAACTGAAAAAAAGGAAGGTGAACAACCCCTTTAAGTTAATTCTATGTATAGAATGGCCAATTGTTATAAATAAAAAAAAATTGCTATAAATAAATTGATATTGCTACTTTTTATTATTCATCTTTCTATTCAAGACCTCTCTTATTCATATTCCAGTCTCTTATTCAAATCAATGCATGGTTGCTCAGGTAATTTGGACATAAATATTGACATAAATGGCATTAAATCCCTTAAATAACCAGGAACTAATATCTTACATACTATGTATACATGTTATATACAATGCAGAAATGTGCTTTTACTCAGTATTTAAAGGGGAACTGCAAATTTTTTTTTTTTTGCACAATGAAAGAAAATTTAATTTTAAGCAACTTTCCAATATATACTAATAAAACATTTCCATTGGCTTTAACATTACTTGCAAGTGTTATTACAGTAAAATTTGTTTTTGTTTATGACTTTTTGTTCTGACTTCTGAAACAATGGGCTTGATTCAATTCAATGTGATAAATGTTCGATAAAGTGAACATGTGTTTACCTCTGAAAATGAATGCTCAATTTTACCTAATTCAATTCACTGCAATATAGAATTAAGTGAATACGAAAAACAGTCAATTTGGTGTAACTGTGTTATAGCTGTTTCCAGTTTTTACTAGAGTTTATGGTGGAAACTGTTGGTATTGCTCTTTTTCTTCGCAAATCACACTGCAACTTAACACGCAAAATTCTACCTAAGTTTAAAATTACTTAAATACAACATAAGTGAAGTTCATAAAGATCAGCACTGCCAAAGATTATGAACTATAAACATCTTCTACTTACTCATCCCAAACAATCAAAGGTTATTAGTTAAACACCACACCCAGACATAGCAACACTATAAAAAGGAGTTGCTTTTCAAAATACTCCATGATTTATGACAGGAAGCCAAGGAGTGAAGGGTTTTTATAATTCTGTTTGCCATGGCGATATCTAGCACTAGCACTTTCAGATCTGGGTCTTAAAAACAACATTAAAAATGACCTTAGCACATTCAACTTGCATAGATGTCATGTGCAAACATCATTTACACGGTGGATTAGTGGGATCCATTAAAAGAGAAATGATTTAGAATAATTTGTGATGATAATTGTTGAAAGGACTATTTAGGATTTGTGTGGATATGTTTTAGGGTGGTGGCAGACCGGGAGATTAGTCGCTCAACGACAAATCTTCTTTGCTACGGGCGACTAATCTCCCCAAATGCATTCCCATCGGCAAGAATATGAATCGCTGACGGGATGGCATACGAATCCAAGCTGACTCAACTTCAGGCGATTCATATGCCATCCTGCCGGCGGGAGGGCATTTGGGGAGCTTAGTCGCCCGCAGTAGAGAAGATAGGTCACTGGGAAACTAATCTCCCCTTCTGCCACCACCCTTATGTAAGATGTTAATATTTTAAACACATCAATCTCTTTTTGAAGGTTTGTCTTGATAGCTTTAGAATGTGACCAAAAACCCAGAAGCCAAAATATATTGAGGTGTGAGGTTGAACATTATAATTTTATTGGCAGTTGAATACAAATTGGAGTTTAGGTCAGGCCCTTTCCAAGTCAACTTGCAGTCTGACTTTTTAAACACTAGATGGTTGCTAGGGTCCAAAAGAAATAAAATGATGTAGTACTAGTCAAGTGTTATACACACACTTGTTAAAACAAAACAAAAAAAGACATGGAAATGAAATAAATAAAAATAAGGCAAATACGTCATATATTTTGAATAAATATATCTTAAAAAACAATAGAACCTTTGAAAGTACTTTTGTTAATGAGATATACATTGGCATAGCTGTAACTGCCTTTAAATCAATTGTGTGATAAGGTGCATGTGTCAGAAGATGGAAAGAGGGTAAAAAAGTTTAAGGTGACATAAGGGAAACAGGAAGATAACGTAACTTGGTGAGCGGTTTCGGGTTGAATTGAATTGTAAAAAGTAAGCATTCCAGGCACTTTTAATGGGCTATTAGCTAGTGAAAATAAAGGTCACGCAAAGATATAATGGTTGATGCGATAAGTGTTTAGCGC
This sequence comes from Xenopus laevis, assembly GCF_017654675.1. NCBI lineage: Eukaryota > Metazoa > Chordata > Amphibia > Anura > Pipidae > Xenopus > Xenopus laevis. The sequence goes on from NC_054387.1 coordinate 70,388,915, forward strand.
AATGAATTGCAAAGCAGACATACGAAAAGGCACACTTATCAAAACGAAATGTACCATATTGCATTGGATTGAATTGAGCCCAATGTTACTGAAGTCAGTTCTTTAGTTCGGTTAATTAGCTACTTATTCAACATTGTTTTATTCATCGTGACTCAGACCCAGTAGTGCTGAGAATGTAAAAACTCACACTTATTCTAATAACAGTTACATTTACAAATATCTTGTTGCCATGGCATTGTCTTAGTTTAGTCCACTGGACTGGACAAAAGAGACTAAAACTGCCCCAAAAGGGTGGTGGGAGACAGGGAGATGAGTTACCCAGCGACAAATCTCCTCTACTGCGGGCGACTAATCTCCCTGAACTGCCTCGCAAGGCAACTTCGGAAATCCAAAGCGATTCCGCTGGAGATTCTTATATTTGCCGGCGGGAGGGCAGTTTGGGGGAGATTAGTCGCCCGCAGTAGAGGAGATTTGTTGATGGGCAACTAATCTCACCCTACTGCCACCACCCTTAATATTAAATGGCTACAATTCTCTGTTGTTTGAAGGGAGATGTTGTACTTTCACCTATTAGCAGGTCATACTTTAAACGTTGATAGAGCAGATTAACAGGGAAAAAACAAAGAGCCATATACACTGCTCTAAAAATAGAAAGAGATTCTAGTTAAGCTTAGTCAAATGTAAATAAGTGCAAATCTTATGGGCTATTTTAATGTCCCATTTCTTGTATATAAGTACAAATACAGTCTCAGACACCCAAAGGACATCCACTTCCTAAAATTTACTATAAAAAAGCTGTTCATATTTTACCATTGTTTCTAGCTCACTGCTGCCTTCCTATGGGTTCAATGGTCATTGCTGCATTCCTCTTTAATCCTCACTGCTGCCTCTGTATGATTTTTGTGCTCACTGCTGTCTCCCCATGTGTTCTATTTTAAATATATTATTCTTCATTATGTTCCATGCTCACCATTGCCACCCTACCATTAGCTCCATATTTACCTCTGCCTGATAACCCATATGTTTCCTGCTCACTGCTGTCTTCTCTCCCCTATGTGTTCCATGCTCACGCTTGCTTCTCCACCCATGTGTGTCTCTACGTGGTCCAAACTCAGCGATGCCTAACCTTCCCTATATGTTCCATTCTTGCTGCTTCATGCGTACCTGACCCAGATCCCGAAGTTGTCATATCATAAATAAGATCTTTAAGTGATTTCCCAGCAATATCCATGGGACACTCTGTAAGAGGCTCCTCAACACATTGCCGCCGGGCTTTCTTCTTAGTACAGTAGCGCCCCTGACAGACATACGCAGTCACCATTATGACTATTGACAAGAGGCATATAGATACGGTGATGATAACCGTCAGTTCCACATGGCCCATATGGTACACTCTTGGAGTCACTGCAGTGTTAGAAAAAGTAGAGTGTTATTGGCAGTCATTAAAAATAGCATATGAACAACTGAATATACTCTATGGGTATTAGTACAGTGAGGCTTATGTCTACTGAAGGGCTGTCCAACTGGAGAGATAAGATTGGTTCCCGGTCTGCTCAAGAGTTCTTCTGACCTAATCATTTTACTTTTATCTGGACATTATGAATTTAAAGAATAAAGTAAAAAACTGTCTCGTTATACAACAGTTGGACAACCCTGATCTGCTGTATAGGAAGACCTGGGGACGAGGATCTCTATGACCAAGGAATTTATGTCTTTTATTTATTTTTCTATAAATGTTCAGAAAATACATGGGTTACAGATTGGTACTTTGTGTACATCTGTACTTATTATACTGATTTATGAATTTTGCAGCGATTTTGCACAATTATTTTTCTCAAATGTTTTTTTTTTTTGGCACAATCACAATTTAATTTTTTTTCGCTGCACTGAAAACCTGCCACGCCACTGGTTTTTACAAATCAGACGAAACCAACACGATCAACAATGATTAAATAACCTCAGTGGGAAAAAACCTTCTGATTGAAGAGATCAAGCAAATTAATTCTTCATCATTCATTCGTAATTTTTTACCCAAAGTAGCAGGTTATATAGTATGACTCTATACATGTAAAAAAATGCTATTTAGCAGAACATTATGTGCTGTTCTATCAAATTGTGCAAAACTGTGTTTTAATAACATGTGTCTTGACTTGACAAACATGCTGGAGACTTTATCATCCTGTTGAGTCTATGTAATTCCTCATTATCGTAATGAATCCTAGAGGGTGTAAATTTCACCACGGGGAGTAAAACTCTGTAACCCTTTCACTGTATAGAATAGCCTTATTTGCACCTACAGCAATAACAAGGACTCATCTGCATATGGATAAACTGTTACTAGGCATTTTGTGGGAGCGATTTGTTATGGGAGCTACTTGTTGCGGTTGTTGACAAAGTTGGCATACCTCTGCACTCCCAGTCAATCCACACCCAAGTATATAATGCTGCGACCCCATAAAAGCACAGGGGTGTTGGTTACAGTACTTGTTACCCAGGTTGGTACTGTAGTATGAAAGCCAGCATGCTGAGAAAAACAGAGAATACTGCTGGAGGGGGTTTAAAGGGACAGTATACACCCCTTTTCATTTTTGGTTAACTGAATTGAATGTTGAACATACTTTTGCCTGTTCTTTAACTTAAGAAATATGTAAGCTTTTTCTTTTTTTTTGCACTAAACTGGGCAAAACTGAAAATGAAACTTTGTCCCATTCTACTTTCTGATACCATAGTTAGAGCAAAGTCAAAGAAACCAGCAGAAGCCTCTGTATAATTAAACCTCTTTTCCCAACTACACCCAATGATCCTTTTGGCTACATACAAGCTCATTAAACCATACCTCCTAATTGTTCCAACTTTTCATAGGACAGTCCCAATTTTGAGTGCATATCCAGCTGTCCCAGCTTGTAATGAGATGTCCAGCATTGCTTTGCTCCTCCACTGGTTCTTCCTGGCCAGCTCTCTGCTTCATGGATTTGAAAAAAAAAAAATCAAAAATAGCTGTGCATTCCAATATGGAATGCACGGCCATCTTGGACTTTTTCCTTTAGATACAGGAATCGGAGAGACGCAGAGACAGAACCGTTGGAATTATGGAAGACATACTTTCAATCTGCTTTCAATCCATCTATTTCTGCATTGATCTTAATGACATTTCTGTAATTAATGGAGTGCTCCTTAGTTATCTATTTTCTGTAGTGATTATACTGGCATGTCTGAGGTTAATATGCCTGTTATCTATTTTATTTAGTGATTTTACTGGCACGTCTGGAGTTAATATGCTGATTATCCATTTTAATTAGCAATTATACTGACATGTTTGGGGTTAATTTGTCCTTTATTCATTTTATTTAGCGATTATACTGGCACGTTTGGGTTTATTATGCCCTTTATCCATTTTATTTAGTGATTATTTTGGCATATTTGGACATATTCAGTGATAATACAGCCATGTCTCTGGCATGTGAAATGGATGTGGCATGTAAGCGCGTGGTAATAAAGTGAGCATGGTCAAAAATGTCATCCCTCTTTCTCTTATGTTGTGAAGTATGATTAAACAGAAACTTCTCTGTGAGTTGATGGTTTGTTTGTCTTTGATCATTGGGATCAGGAAGTAGAATGGGACTTCACTTTTATTTTCAGATTCTGCCCTGTTTAGTGGAATAAATAACAAAGGCCATATTTATTTTTTAATTAAATAAAAATGTTCTGCACAAGCCTTATTCATTGAGCCAATGTTGGGATATACTGAACCCCAGTAAGTTAGAAAGCATTTCCAGATAATATACTATGTCTGACAAGAATCCCAGCAAGGTGAAGTTTAAGACCAAAGGTAAAAGATGAAATCTTTGCACACAATCATACATCAAGTCAGCAAATGGCTGCAAACACAGGAGATGTGATATAAACACTTTCATAGCTGGTCTTAGTGCAATGGAGTGAGATTATATTGCACCTTATATACACGGGTGGCAAAGGCGGCTGTTTACTAAAGTTCAATCGAATATAACTCATGACCCATTAATAGAGTTCTAATAGATTGACACCTATGTCACCCATTGTAGCCACATTTGATGTCTGAAGGTAAGATAGGTCAGAGGACTTGCCAATATACAATCTAAAGACAAAGCCACTCCAGACGAAGGCACCAGCTTACTGGAGAACAATTTGCCTGGCCGATATGTCAGGTCTGAAATTCTTTACAGTAGAGAACTACATCAGGCCAATCCCCTCCCAGTAGGTCTGTATAGGCCCCTACCATAATGTAATCAGCACAGCTAATAACATAGCCAATTTTAGTGTGACTATAGCCTTTAGCCATTACTAACCAGTCAGACAATTAGAGAGCTCTACCAAGCCCTTTTGATGTTCTGTATCCCGGGTCCCCAAAGGAAGTTCTGGGAAATTTGCTCTATCCTTAGCATATATTTTGTTTCCATTATTATTATTATTAATGATAATAATAGTAAGCCCAAGCGCTGTATATAGAACAATAAATCCCATTTCGGTTATTAGCATTGTAATAAACTGTCCTGATTGAGTTTTGAAAGGGTCGCTCCAAAGACTTAATAAATGAGCCAGTGCAGTCCAAACCTCCATACACTTAAATCAGAGTAGGTGATTTCCATAGAAAAACATGGCTGAAGGTTTAAAGTACTCGGGGGACCATTTATTAAACAACAGAGTGGATCAGTGTGCAGAATACACAATTTTATTACATTTTATCAACTTTTACAAGTAAAATCTAAACATGATTGGGTGTGTGTATATATATCAGTCCTGACAGGGCCTGCCGGTGAAATGTGTTGAGAAACACTTTGGGAGGGATCTTGCCCCCTTGGGGATTTTACTGCAGATGAAAGGAAATGAATAACTGCCTGTGTACAGTGTATTTCTCCAACTCTGTCTATAGATCTTGCAAAATGTCCCAGTTTTAAACGTAGGATATACTTTTACTTTCCTATATTCATTAATACATGAGGCAGCCCCTTAATTATATATTATATATAATTTATATATAAATAGAAGAAAAAGCTGCCATACCACTTTTACTGCCAAAGTAAATAAACACTTAGCTGTAGACTTCAATGAATCAGCAGCCTAAAGGCTACATTATAATTAAACTCTGTATTATGTTCGCTTGGCTATACATCCCGCAGACATGGAAGCACACAACATTCATACATAGCTGCTGAGGGGTTCAAGACATAAAACTGTTCATATAAAGTTAAATTTCAACTAATGTCTGTCTGCTGGGATTAGTGGCTCACACAACCACGTAGCATTTTAAATATCTAGAATACTCCGGACCTTGAGTTTTCCAGATAAGAGATCTTTCTGTAATGTGGATCTCCATACCTTAAGCCTACTAAAAATCATTTAAACATTAATTATATGCATTGTTTTTTTATAGGATTATAGGATTGATTGTTCTGCCACCAATAAGGATTAATTAAATCTTAGGATCACATACAAAGTACTGATTTTTTATTACAGAGAAAAATGTATAATAATAATTTTTAAAATTATTTGATTAAATAATTAATTAATTAATGGAGTCTATGGGAGATGGCCATCCCGTAATTGTGAGCTTTCTGGATAACGGGTTTCCTTATAACAGATCCCATACCTTTATTGACTCTTAAAATGTAGCAGAAGTCAGGTTTTTTCTGGGCCTTTTTTTAAAATTGTTACAGGAGTCTGAACCAACAGAGCAGAGAATTTAAACCACATCTATAATACATTCAGTACATAAAAAAATTAACTATTCTCAAAATACTTGCATTTATAGATATCAGTGGGTGATGTGATACTTATGCATTGTGTATTTTCTCATTGGACCTTAAAAAGAGCGCCACTTATTAATGACCACTGGATGCTCCCACTCCACTTATGTATCAATCTTATGTATCAATGCAAATTCAATATGATAAGCTGTGTTGTCATAGTGTACAGACTATTCAGAAGTGAAAAGCTATCAAAAACCGAATTAATACACAGCATTTATTTATTATGTTAAAGGGAGATTTTGTTTAACAAACTCACTATTAAAAAAAGGCATAAATTGAGGCGTAAAATATACTTAGTAGTTTTTAGTTACTGACACTAGAGGGCACTTAAGTATCTCATATGTTCATGTTACTTATACTATGAACACGCTATTTTTATTATAATACACAAGTGATTCCATGTAAACTGTATAACTCAGCCTACAGCCTTGTACCTGTATATAGTCACAGAACCCCTCAGTGACTTATAATATCTTTATCAATCACAGTAGGGGGTACATTTACCCTTATAATACATGAGTGATACTCAGAATTCCCTGTATATCTCAGCCTGCAACCTTGTGCCTTTATATGGTCACAGAATCCCTCAATGACTTCTAATATCCTTTTAATTTAGAGTAGGAGGTATATTATCCCATATAATACATGAGTGATACTCAGAGATCCCTCTATGACTCCCCCTGCAACAGTGTGCATTTATACAGTATGGTCACAGAACACTTGAGTGACTTATAATATCCTTATCGTTTACAGTAGGGGTATATTTCCCTTATAATTTATAGTGGGGTATATTATCACTACATGAGTGATAATCACAATTCCCTGTATAACTCAGCCTGATACGGTCACAGAATCCTTCAATGACTTCTAATATCCTTATTATTTACAGTACGGGCTACAGCACCCCTTATAATACATGAGTGATACTCAGAGATCCCTCTATGACTCTGCCTGCAATATTGTGCATTTACGTATATGGTCACAGAACTCCTCGGTGACTCCTAATATCTTTATATTTTACAGTAGAGGGAGCATTATCCCTTGTAATACATAAGTGATACTCAGAGTTCCCTGTATAACTCAGCCTGCAGACTTGTGCCTTTATATAGTCACATAACTCCTCAATGTATCCTTATAATACACAGCATGGGATAGAGTATTGCTTATAATACATAAGTGATACCCAGATTTATTTATAGTCTCAATATAAGCTTTAGACAATCATAGACACTATGCCCCTGACCATCTTATATACAATCCTATTATTTTGAGAAGCAGGATGTTCCCACAGAGTTGCAGATAGAGGTAGTGAATAAGTGGCATGCAGTCAAAGAGAAGCCAATGGAGACCTACCCATAAGAGCTTACTATTCAAAGGGAAGTTGGAACAGAGGGTAAAAGCCAAAAATATAATTTAGCTGGCTACAAAGTAGCCTATTTGTTGTTCAGAAGGTACTGGCAGTCAGTGGCAACTGAAGGGGATTTTAAAAGGGATGTTGGACCACTGTACATACATTGTGACAGAACTGTTGCTTTGGTTAAAGATTCCCTTTAACCATTCAATTATAGTATCCTACACCTTCACACTATTATATAAGCTTTTAAAGAATGATTTCACTTTGTTAAACATTACACCCAGATTAATGTGTCCGTTCCCCTTGTCTGAAAAAATTCTGCTTCGTGGGGTGTTAGAGATCATTGGCTGCTCTGAAATCTACACAACTCCACATCTCAACTTTTTATTGCTCCACAAGAATAAACGTGTTTTTGTTGACATTTATAAATCAGCCCCTCTGTTTCAGACACAAAAACAAACTTCATTTTAAATATGTATTTTTAAAGAGGCATTATCAGAATGTCATATCTGGGCATTTTTTTCTTACTCATTAAACAAGGATATTGCTATTTCTTAGAGACACAGTAGAATTGTTAATGGTATTATGGCAAGCACACATTCTGTTATTCATATGTAGGTAGAACACCAGGGGGACATTATTTAATTATAGAATGTACATGAGGTTAACCCCGCAGAGCAATCTAACTAATATATCGGGCATATTTTGCCTTTAAAAAATCAGGAAGCTGTGTACAAAATGGCATAAGCACAGATGATATTTTTCAGTCTGAACAAACAACCTCAAAGGGCCTCTGCTTCACTTTTACCCAAATATTGCTCCTTGTGCAATAAAACAAGGAAAATGAGAGTAAATTGTCTTTGGCACCACTGAGAGATCTAATGGGAATTTCAGAGGGTGAGTAGGGCAAAGGGCCTTGTTCAGTTGCTGCAGGACAAGAAAACAATTAGCAGGCAGGCAGCGTCCAGGAAGAAAGAACTGGAAGAAATGCGTTGCACATAAACCGTGTAATTGGAAGTGTGGAACTGTGCCCGATGCTGGGAAGCAGATCTGTGTCCTGTAGGAATGTTACCTTATGTACACGGTCAGGGAAATATGAATACTTAGTAGATACATTTCTACATTGCAAAGTGCTATGACTAAAAGATGTATACCTGGAGCTCTGGTCAGGGGTCCCAAGCAGGTGGGCCTCACAGAGTTACAGCAGCATGCAGTGCGCTCAGTTCCAAGGATTACTTTTGCCTATTTTTTAAGGGCAAGGAGCTGTAAATATGGGATAGGGTGTACAGTAAAGCAAGATGGTATCAGGGTATGTAACTGTGGGATAGTATGTATTGTAAACAATGGTATCAGGGAAATTTACTGCAACTTTGGGATGGTGTGTGCAGTAAGGCACCCATCTAACTCTTCTTCATATTACGGTATGTCCAACATGTAGACTTCAGCTTGGGCTTACGATCAACTACCAGCATCCACAAACCGGTGAAAAGGATCATTTACTCATCATAGAGCTAAGGGGCCCAAGAGCAAGCACTTTTTCCAGGATAAGCTGTGCTCTGTTGCTGGTACCAGAGTGAAAAATCTGGCGTGAGGCCCTGTCCTTACCTGTCTGAATGATGTGCAGATTAAAGGACAGGTAAAAGACAGGTAGGGGATGGGCAAAGCATGGGTAGGGGATGTCTAGGTACCTAATCCCCACCCGCTCCTCACCAATACAACAACACTAATGTAGTTAGCACTGTATTTATAGGGGAACTGCCGGTCTCTTTGCTCCAAAACGGAAACTCTGTGAAGGGTCCAGATAAAGATTATGAATGTTAAAGGGCCTATATATCATGCTGAGTAAAAAGTGGAGTGAAGCATTACCGGTGATTTGTCCACAGCAAATAATCAGCAATTAGATTTTAACAGTTATAAAACAAAAGCAAAGATCTGCTTGCTATGAGCAACATCATAGCTAATGGTTCACTCTACTTTTTACACAGCATGAGAAATAGACCTCAGGTTGACTGGGATGGCAGTCAGAGTGTCTAGAAAGAACATATTGTATTTCAGTTCTACCAGTCAGTTTGGAGTCAGATGTGTGCCCTTAAACTGGCTGCTACACATCCTGCACTGAGATATCTAGTGATCGGGATTCAGCCTGGATTTTGTAGTTAAATGGATTCTATCATGATTTTTATGGTATATTTCTTATTTCTAATTTACACAGTTTACACTGCAAATAATTTACTTTACCATATAAAATTAAATGTTAAACCAAACAAGTGTATTTTTTTTAGTTGTGATATTGGTGTGTAGGCAGACATCTCAGGTCATGTGCTTTCAAAAAAAAAAAAAAAACAGTGCTGCACTATGGAACTGCTTTCTGACAGGCTGTTGTTTTTTCTATGTAACTTAACAAGTCACAGAGGGACTTGGATTTTCAATATTGAGTGTTATACTTATATCTACCAGGGAGCTGTTTTCTGGTTACCTTCCCATTGTTCTGCTGATCGACTGCTAGGGGGGAAGGGAGGGGGGTGTTATCACTCCAACTTGCAGTGAGGCAGTAAAGAGTGACTGAAGTTTATCAGAGCACAAGTCACATGACTGGGGGCAGCTGGGAAACTGACAATATGTCTAGCCTGTCAGATTTCAAAATTAGAGATAAAGAAAATCAGTTTGCTCTTTTGAAAAACGGATTTCAATGACGAAGTCTGCTGGAGCAGCACTATTTACTGATGCATTTTGAAATAATATGTTTTCCCATGACAGTATCCTCTTAAGATGAAGTAGGATTGAGGACCATGGGTCACAGCTGACTTATTGTGGGAGTTGCAAACAATATCCTGCTTTGGGTTTGAAGAGTAGCCTTCTTACATAAATATCCTCTTATAAATGGTTCTGTTGAAAATTCAACTGTAAGATACTGAGGGAAAATATGCCCAGCAACCCCAGATAGGGCTGTGCCAATGAGCCAATTCTATTTGATTCACATGCTTAAATGTTAAACTTTGTTCCCATTGGCTGATGTGCAGGGCGGGCATTTGTACCTGGCCACCTGGGTAAATGTATGCTGGAACTTATAGCAACCAACCAGAGAACTATTCCACTGGTAAATCTGACCAGTGTTGGTAATTGAGCCCCAGTGTGTTGAGAAGAGACAGGAAACAAATAGCTGTATTTATCACTAAACAAATCGCAACAAGAAAAATTCCCATGGCAGCACTTCTAAACTTGCACTATTTTACACCCCAGCTGCAGTTATTTCTAAACTGCACAAGGTGAATTCTGGGTGCAAATAGGGGTGCATGTTATGCAATATTTTCCACCACCAAGATAACTTTTGATTTTGATGTCACCTCATTTTTACACTAAAGCCCCCTTGGGATCCTAGGAGTTAAGGCAGCAAGACAACTCCAGGCTACAGACCACTGAGGTTAATCGCCAGAACACCACAGGTATTACAAAGCATTACCTGCCGGCAATCGGAGTGTTATATTGTTACAGAAATCTGAAAGGCAACACTCGGTCCTGGTGATGTTGTTAGAACTGTGGCAGAAAACCTGAGCTTTAAACTCCGGCAGCGAGATGCAGGATTTCAGCACCTCCTCCTTCCCATGGGTGAGCATCACGGACGTCCAACAGGCCCCTTCTGTCTGGCAGGTGTAGTTTGTGTTCTCACATAGCAGGCACACACATTTCAGGGCTGTAATACACAAAAAAAAACCAAATAAGCTAAAACACTTCTGCTGCCTTATTTAATCCTCTTGTTTATAGTAATAATGAGCACAAGTCAGGTTGTATTCTTCCCATTTACAGTACATCCACAGATTTTACATTTTCCTTGAACCAATGCCAATTTTTCATGGTCTCGTACAGGCAAGTGGTGTTTTCTTCTTACTGGATTTTACATTTTCCTTGAATGTGTGCTGTTTTGAAACTACAAAAATGGAAGCACTTTGCAGGGAGACACAGATTATGTTTTTAGGTCTCCTGGCAGCTGAAGTAACTGCCTGAATGTGTTGTTGTTGCACATGTACAGGGGTTGAGGACTCACAGTAGCACTCAGAAATCACAAATTCAAGGATTCAGTATTACTTATACTTATGCAATAAACAATCATCTTCAAGTTGGCATATTTCTGTTTGTATTCCCTTAAATGTAGCAATTGAAATCATCAGTGTTTATATGTTTAGGCTCGTTAAATTAATATTTGCTAGATGAACAAGCCTGTGCTTTCTGCAGAGAGATAATAGGCATTACCTGTAAATTGAGCTTCAGAAAATGAAAATGCTGGGGAATCAGGAGACACTCTGCTGTCATTATGAACTGGAACACAAGTCTGGTGCTCAATTGGATTATTATACTACGTTGCACATTTCAGGGCTTGTTTCTGCCCAACTGTGAGCACCTGTGGGCGTAGGTCTTTGTGCTCCAAAATGGAAAGCAAGTACCTGTGTTTTCCATATAAATACAGCACTGCCTGTGTTCAGCTGCAATGTATTCATGAGGGATGGGCAGGGGGGGAGGCACGTAGGCATACCCCATCATGCCCACTTACTTGCATGATATTCAGTCGTGCGAATTATGGAGCAGACAGCAGGGGCATGGTGCCCTCTCTTGTGCCTGTCAGTGTAGTGCTCTGCACTTCATTTTTAATCTAACACAAGGTGTAGAGCACGGCTATGCTTCAGACGCAAGTGCTCAGTGAATGAGCACTAACGGGTGTGATTTTGCCCCATTAATGTTCATGCACTTGCATCTGGTGCATAAGTAAATGACAACTTTGGTCACAGTCACAGATTATTTCTAAAAACATACAATGGACAATGACTTTAAGAACAGCAATTAACAAAAAGCTAGGGGTAACTGTGGGGAGAAAGGGTACAGTTCCTAACTAATGTCCCTGCAGTTAATGGACTGCGAATATCGATCAATGGAGTGAGCAGGTGGTGTTAAATACACTCCCACGAGAAGTGCACAGAGAGGGACACTATAGTTGGGCTAGTACTTTTGTAATTACTTAAACCCACTATCATGGTGTATATTACAGTCAGTCCTTTAATTCACCTGCTCATAAGTAACCAGATATGGAGCGTTTACCCTAGGCAGGATCATATGAATGGGTCCCTAATCTCTTTATTATATAAATCCAACTCTTCAATCAGACCACTTGACACTAACATATTCAGATGCTAAATCTATCTCTAATCCTTTCCTTTATCATTTTCTCCCATTCCCTGCCCTGGCTATTATAATAGGATTTCTACACTTTTATTGAAAACCTACCCCTATTACTAGGATTATATACTGAGAAATTTATGAACATGTGGTGAGCCATCCACCGACACTTAATTATGGCAACTGTGCACACACATTACATATAAACCCACTCATATATAAAAACATTTTATATATATATATATATATATATATATATATATATATATATATATATATATATATATATATATATATATATATATATATATATATATATATATATATAAGTCCAGAAAGTACCTGCACTCTATCCCTTCAGGTTTGTGGTGGGTGCTGGGTCAAAATTATGACATATAATCTTCAAGGATGGATCCGCACTCCAAACAATTTAATCAAAGTGATTTTTATTGAATCATCACTCACGTGTCCAACGTTTCGGCCCACGTTAGGGCCTTTATCAAAGACCTTGATAAAGGCCCTAACGTGGGCCGAAAAGTTGGACACGTGAGTGATGATTCAATAAAAATCACTTTGATTAAATTTGATTCAAATTAAATTCATATTGAATCATAACTCACGTGTCCAATGTTTCAGCCCACGTTAGGGCCTTTATCAAGGACCTTGATAAAGGCCCTAATGTGGGCCGAAACGTTGGACACGTGAGTGTGATTCAATACAAATCACTTTGATTAAATTGGTTGGAGTGCGGATCCATCCTTGAAAATTATATATATATATATATATTTTTTTTTTTTGCCCTAGCCTTTATATGAAACTTGTTTTACTACTTATGAGACAAATATGTCAAACTGATGTTGTAGGGCTACATGTGGCAATAGCGCTTTATGCAGCTCCCAGACACTTACTAAATACATGATTTCCATTGTTCCATATTAGTTCTTTGAGGGAGATTTATGTACACAAAAGCCATGAATAGTCTTTAAAATATAAACTTTTAAATGATGCAAATGTATGTTATAATTTAAACAGGTGCTTAGTGTATTATATAAATATTGTACCCCCCCCCCCCCCCACTTGAAACTATCTGAACTTTAAACTGAAAAAACTTTGGAGTTCCATGAAGTAACCCTCCAGTTGGTTATGGAAATCTTGGCGACTTCTAACCCTGATACATTTCTCCTTATATATTCAAAAATTATCAGACCTTCTCTGCCTGCATTGATGCAGAATAACATTGCACTTTGTATAATGTGATTTTTACACTGGGCAATAACCAGCTCACTTCAGCTAGAGACCATTCATATATATAATGCCATGCTATTCACTCTTTTCATTACCTAAGTAACATAAATCCTTTAGGTGCTCAATCCAGCTGATTGCTCTTCAGGATAAACGGGATATTAGAAATGCTTCACAACAATTAGAGGGCCACAACTGTCTGCCTGCTGGCATTCTGCCCCTATTGTAACAGTTTTATGGAGATCAGACTGACACCCAGACCCACTGAGTGATGGCAATAAGTAAGTGAAGTGCTCACAAAATCTTTACCAGGGACAGAATGTGGGAAAGAGCAAGAAGGCTAAAAAATAACAAACACAATAAGAAAACTAAAGCAAAGTTATGTATGACAGGTACATATTGTAGATGACATGACAAGCCGAGGTGCAGCTGATACAATGTCTTGTTAAACGCACAACCACACCTGTGCATGTGCCAAGCTATTGTCTGTATATCCGTCAGCCCTAATTCCAAATACTGCAGGAGGGATGGGGCACCCCACTCTCTATTATTTAGGCTGAAACACAGGTATTTCTGCACCAATTAAAGGTATACTAAAATCATATAAGTCTTCCAACCAGGGTGCTGCAGTACAACCTGAACCATCTACTGGAAAGCAAAGTGCCACTCTGGTCTCTAGATTTGTTTTCCAGTCCCTGTTAACCAAAGACAGTGAATCGGGGGGAACTGGTCGAAAATAAGGAAGAAGTAAAGCATCCATGCTTCTGATGGTCAGTTTTTTTCCCACAGTTCTAGCATCAGGAATATTTGAGTCAATAATTTATTCATAGGCCAACAGAGCTTGAAACAAAGGAAAAAATCTTACATTTTTAGTACATAATGTGCTTTCTGATTGGCTCTAAAATCTATGACTGGCTTTCAGCTAAATATTAGCCAGTTGCCTTTCCTGAAATAATCATACAGATAACTAAGGTACATGTTGTTCTATGAAGAAAAGTATTTTGCAACAATCCTAAATATGTAGTTTAGATTCACTTGCTGCCTATAAACACTGAAAATATTTTACTGTTTTAGTATTAACTTTTATGATCTCTCAGAATAATATTGTGCCGGTGCTCAGTTATTAGGAGCAAAGGATGCAAAGCCACAGCATGTAGACTGTGTCTGTCTGGGATTGTGGAGGGCTAGGTAATGAAGACTTCAGTTTAGGAATTGGCCCCATTGAGTGCATTAGCAGTTATAGGGCTCTTCCTGGAGATGTTGTGTCCTGGCACAAATCATTAAGTATAAGAGCAATGAATTTTGCCTCTGTATAAAACAGCATATCATAAAATTCATTGGTCTGAATTTATATGGGATAACTGTGCACTTGGGGCAATACCTCTCCCTGCTATATCCACTTTCCCACAGCCACAGTCCCTTCCCAGAGGCTATTATCCCACTGCTACTATAGGCAACATTGCTCCCTACTATACCTGCTATCCCACATCCACTTCCCAGAGACTATTATTCCACTGCTACTATAGGCACCATCTCTCCCTACTATACCTGCTATCCCACATCCACTTTCCAGAGACTATTATCCCCACTGTTACTATAGGCAACATCGCTCCCTACTATACCTGCTATCCCACAGGCACAGTCCCTTCCAGAAACTATTATCCCCACTGCTACTATAGGCACCATCTCTCCCTACTATACCTGCTATCCCACAGTCCCTTCCCAGAGGCTATTATCTGACTGCTACTATAGGCACCATCTCTCCCTACTATACCTGCTATCCCACAGCCACAGTCCCTTCCCAGAGGCAATTATCCCCACTGCTGCTATAGGACAACTGCATAGCTGTAAGCAAGTTAAACACACAATGGGGGTCTAATGCTGTCAAACTTTTCTTCTTCCCAGGCAATTCAGGTTGATGAGTAGTCAAACAAATTTTGATTAAGGTCGAACAGTGTGAATAGTGAGAGGCCCTTTTACATATATCAATAAATTGTGAAGGTTTTTTGGTGTCCTTTAACTGCTCATGAAAAAAATGTTAATGGGTACATTGCAGAGGGGTTAATAATTAACTAACCTTACCTAGATTACCCATTGTTATTACCTTAATAGGTTTTGTTTTGTACTTCTGTGAAAAATAGTTCATTATATACAAATATAGTGTCAAGCTCTGCATGCGTGAATAAGCAAATTCAGTGTACTTCACAGATAAACACCACCCATACTCTTCATTACTGTCCCATTTATTTGTACTAGTTAAGAAAATACACAATGGTACCACAATGGGGTTGACCCTCTCTGGTCACTTGATGTCCTATTCCCAGAAGCATGCACAGTTAATGCTGATGTGGTCCTGCCTTCAACTGCACATGTTCCTGGTCAAAGGGAAAATGCATAAACCAACCATAGATATGGAAACCAAGAATTTCTTTTTGAGACATCAACTCAATATCCAGGACGAAAATTCAAATTGGTTGTAACACCTCAACCATGTCCCATTGTTCAACCCTCGGTGGTTATAAATGCAGGCTGACATTTCTCCATATAATATGGCTTCTCTAATCAGATTTCCATCTGTGTAAAACATAATCCTTATAATATTTTTTCCAGTTGATGCAAAATAAATAGATATAAAATAATTAGATATTAACCCTTTCCCTGCCAGCCGTTTTGTCCTAGATGCGAACATCTACTGCCAAGCAGTTTTTAGATATTTTGCACTCTTTCACTTTAAGGGCCTTTCCTGGGGTGGTCTTTTAGTTTACCCAGGAAAACAATATATTGTTTTTTTCAGGACAACCTGAACTTTCACAATATGCAAGAATTTTGGTGTAATTCTACTTCTGTAAAAAAATATAGGCTTCTAAGTATCTAATAAAATGAAAAAAATCATGTTTCACGAAGAACAATCACATATATCAGAAACATCATTTATTTTATGTACGAGAACACAGCTGATTTAGAAAGGTCTATGTCTCCTGAACACGGCAATACCAAATATATATAGTTTTATGGAGATTTCTCACTTGTATAGCTCAAAATCTACAAGCAGTACACAACCAAATTTCCAAAGCAGCGCTCCCCAAACGGCATACTTCTGATTTCAAGGCCAAACATTCCGCTAACAGTAGGTCTACCCTAGAAAACTACCCATTACTAGAAAGAACAGATTCTGGTGAACCAAAAATGGGTAAAAATATCTTTGTACTCCAAACTACCAAGTTGCAATTGTTTCCTAAAGTTAGAATGTTTTATAGAAATTGGTGAATTTTTTGAAAAATGACCTCAAAGCTTCAACTCTACAGCAACATATCTCCCACACATCATTAGGTATCAATGTAAAACACCCCAAATATGAAATCCTGGGGTCCACTGAACAGTTTGATGCCCAATCTGTATAGGTGTACCCAAGCACGTGGCATAGGGGGCCCCAAAAGGAAGACCCCCCATTTGTTCTGTCATTTCAGATACTGCAAAATCAACACATTTACATAGTTTTGGGGGCGGCAAAGGTAGAAAAAAGGACGTTCACCCCAGAAAACCATATATTTTCGGAAAGTACACATTCCTCTGAATCCAAATTGGGTATGCATGTCTTTTTACACCAAAGTACCAAGCGGCAAACCATTCCTAGATTTGGTGATTTTGGCGACATTTCCAAAAATCACCTAAAAATTTCTAATGTCTACCCTGCAGCATCGTATTTCCCACATACTTTTAGGTATCAAGAGAAATCACCCCAAATATGAAAGCCTAGGGTCCTCTGAACAGTTTGATGCCCAATATATATAGGTGTACCCAAGCACGTGGCATATAGGGGCCCCAAAAGGAAGACCCCCATATGGTCTGTCATTTCAGATACTGCAAAATCAACACATTTACATAGATTTGGGGGCGGCAAAGGTAGAAAAAAGTACGTTCACCCCAGAAAACCATATATTTTCGGAAAGTACACATTCCCCTGAATCCAAATTGGGCATGCATGTCTTTCTACGCCAAAGTACCAAGCCGCAAACCATTCCTAAATTTGGTGATTTTGGTGACATTTCCATAAGTCACCTCAAAATTTCTACCCTGCAGCATCGTATTACCCACATACTTTTAGGTATCAAGAGAAATCACCCCAAATATGAAAGCCTAGGGTCCTCTGAACAGTTTGATGCCCAATATGTATAGGTGTACCCAAGCACGTGGCATACAGGGGCCCCAAAAAGAAGACCCCCATATGGTCTGTCATTTTAGGTACTGCAAAATCAACACATTTACATCGTTTTGGGGGGGGCAAAAGTAGAAAAAAGTAAGTTCACCCAAGAAAACCATATATTTTCGGAAAGTACACATTCCCACAAATCCAAATTGGGTATGCATGTCTTTCTACGCCAAAGTACCAAGCCGCAAACCATTCCTAAATTTGGTGATTTGGTGACATTTCCAAAAATCACTTCAAAATTTCTACCCTGCAGCATCGTATTTCCCCACATACTTTTAGGTATCAAGATAAATCACCCCAAATATGAAAGCCTAGGGTCCTCTGAACAGTTTGATGCCCAATATGTATAGGTGTACCCAAGCACATAGCATACAGGGGCCCCAAAACGAAGACCCCCATATAGTCTGTCATTTCAGGTACTGCAAAATCAACACATTTACATCGTTTTGGGGGGGGCAAAGTAGAAAAAAGTAAGTTCACCCAAGAAAACCATATATTTTCGGAAAGTACACATTCCCACGAATCTAAATTGGGTATGCATGTCTTTGTACTACAAAGTACCAACATACTTTTAGGTATCAAGAGAAATCACCCCAAATATGAAAGCCTAGGGTCCTCTGAACAGTTTGATGCCCAATATGTATAGGTGTACTGAAGCACGTGGCATATACGGGCCCCAAAACGAAGACCCCCATTTGTTCTGTCATTTCAGATACTGCAAAATCAACACATTTATATAGTTTTGGGGGGCGGCAAAGGTAGAAAAAAGTACGTTCAACCCAGAAAACCATATATTTTCGGAAAGTACACATTCCCCTGAATCCAAATTGGGTATGCATATCTTTCTACTCCAAAGTACCAAGCCGCAAACCATTCCTAAATTTGGTGATTTTGGTGACATTTCCAAAAATCACTTCAAAATTTCTACCCTGCAGCATCGTATTTCCCCACATACTTTTAGGTATCAAGAGAAATCACCCCAAATATGAAAGCTTAGGGTCCTCTGAACAGTTTGATACCCAATATGTATAGGTGTACCCAAGCATGTGGCATACAGGGGCCCCAAAACGAAGAACCCCATATGGTCTGTCATTTCAGATACTGCAAAATCAACACATTTACATTGTTTTGAGGGGGGCAAATGTAGAAGTAAGTTCACCCCAGAAAACCATATATTTTCGGAAAGTACACATTCCCACGAATCTAAATTGAGTATGCATGTCTTTGTACTCCAAAGTATCAAGCCGCAAACCATTCCCAAATTTGGTGATTTTGGTGACATTTCCAAAAGTCACCTCAAAATTTCTAACCTGCAGCATCGTATTACCCACATACTTTTAGGTATCAAGAGAAATCACCCCAAATATGAAAGCCTAGGGTCCTCTGAACAGTTTGATGCCCAATATGTATAGGTGTACCCAAGCACGTGGCATATAGGGCCCCCAAAAGGAAGACCCCCATATGGTCTGTCATTTTAGGTACTGCAAATTCAACACATAAACATAGTTTTGGGGGGGAGCAAAGGTAGAGAAATGCACATTCACCCCAGAAAACCATATATTTTCGGAAAGTACACATTCCCGTGAATCCAAATTGGGTATGCATGTCTTTGTACTCCAAAGTACCAAGTCGCAAGCCTTTCCTAAATTTGGCGATAAAAGCAACAGTTTTTACATTTTTGAAATTGCCTAAAAATATTGCAATTGGCCGCATTTATCTCACCCAATTTTTTGCATACAATTGTAAAACACCATAAATATTGATGCCAAGGGTCTACTGAACAGTTTGATGCCCAATATGCATTGATATACCAAGGCAGCTGGCATATGCGGACCCCAAATGAAAATAGTGCATATGATTTACTCCGC
The DNA here is from genome assembly GCF_017654675.1 of Xenopus laevis. Taxonomy (NCBI): domain Eukaryota; kingdom Metazoa; phylum Chordata; class Amphibia; order Anura; family Pipidae; genus Xenopus; species Xenopus laevis. The sequence continues at coordinate 70,408,541 of NC_054387.1, forward strand.
TGCCGATTCGCCTTCTGTGAACATAGACCCTTGACTTCATATTATGTGCCTCAAGACCCTCCTAACAGCAAAGACCCCCCAAAACCATATGTTTTTGGAAAGTACACATTCTGACGAATCCACCAAAGATAAAGACGTCTTTCTACACCAAACTACCAAACTGCAAAGCTTTTCTAAACGTAGAGGTTTTTACAACATTTCTGAAAATCACCTAAAATTGTTGCAGTTTGCCGCATTTATCGCACACAATGTTTTACGTATAAAGAAAAATCACCCTAAATATGGACGTCAGAGGTCTACTGAATAGTTTGATGCCCAATATGCAAAGATTTACCAAAGTATGTGGCGTGTACGGACCCCAAATAAAAAACATGCATATGAATTTTCACGCTAGCCAACTAAGCTGCAGAAAAGAGAGCCCCAACTGTGCGTTATGTGCCGTATGACCCACAAAATGTAAAAAGACCCCCAGAAAACTATATATTTTTGGAAAGCATATATTCTGGCGAATCAAACTAAGTAAAATAAATCTTTCTATACCAAAGCACCAAACAGCAAAACAATACTAAAGAACAGGAACAATAATGCAGGGATAAAATGGCAATAAAACCACAAAAATAACGTAAATCAATGAAATAACAAAATAATTGATCCGACAGCGTAATTAGTGGCCGAAATCGATTATCCAATAGTCACGCTGTCAAAATAACATGTTTTTAGGCAAAACAAACAGTACAATGAATAAGTAAAAAAAAAAAAAACCTGTTTGTGAGTTTTTGTGTATACATATTTGTGCACTAATAAAAGTTGTCTGAGTGTGCAAATACATGTAATTAAGTGTAAATAAGTGTACAAAATTGACCAAGTGTGCTAAAATAAAAAAACAAAAAATACAAATTTTTACTAAAATGTTTGTATAAGTGTATAAATGTACTGTAGGTATGTGTAAGTGCAGGTAAGTGGGTAAAAAAATGTGCACTTACCGTTTTTGTAGCAGGAGGATCGCTGGAACAGATGGAGGCAGCCAGAACAGCGTGACTGCAGAGTTACTGCGCAGCAGGAAGTGTGTGGGCGGCTGTGCAGGAAGGAAGAGGTGAGTATGACGCAGCAGCGCTATTTCCAGCGCATTTGCGACTTTGAAGTCGGATCTGCGACAATCGTGTCGCAGATCCGACTCGACAGCCCCCCAGCCTTGTTGCCCAGGGGGCTGTCAACCCTTCTGACTCTCTGCGGAGGCGGCAAAAGCCGCCGATGCAGAGAGTAGGGCTCAGCTGCAGGAGAACGTACATGGTACATTCTTGGCAGCCTGAGCCCTGAACCGCCAGCACGTACGCCGTACGTGCTTGGCGGTTAAAGGGTTAAATAAACTTCTGTATGCAACAAAACAAATTTCAGAATTCCAATAACCTTGAAAAACCAACAAAAGCCCAGAAGCCCAATACACTCATTTTGCAAAAGCCAAAGACCAATTATTCAATTATTATTTGAGTGTTGTTTCTACAGGTGCAGGAAAGAAGACAATATAAAATGTTGGGAGGGGGAGAAGCAGAGATGATACAAAAAAACCTTGGTCTTTAAAACTGTTTACTTCTAAATACTACATAAGGCCCTAAATAACCTGTTGAATGTAAAAAACTTTCCTTATAAAGGAACCCAGCGATTTAGAAAGGCTGTTTACTGTACTAGGTGCTCCTGGAAGCCCATTTTGAAAGCAAGCTACAGCAAGATTTTAGATAAACACTTATTTGATGTCCTATACATTAATGAAACTTCGGTTAAATAGCTGATTCATTTTCATATATTTGTATGTTTTGGTTAAATATTTGGCCTCAAAGGGGTCTTGGATCAAATAAATCTGAAAAATAATTCCCTAGGTAGAGAACCAAAGGGAATAAGACAGGCTAAATATAGGTATTGCTTATTGAGCTAGAAAAGGTCTTTGAACAGTGATTAATTTTTGCAATTTCGAGCATGCTAACACTAGGAGAAGAACTAAGGAGGCCAAATTAGGATTTAGGGAGGCCTGTGAAATGATCTAGGCATAAAGCTGGCCATAGACGTAAAGATCTGATCGTACGAATCGAGGATTCGTACGATTTTCGGAACCTGTGTGGAGAGTCCCGACATTTTTCGTCCGGCGGAGATCGTCGTTTGGTCGATCGGACAGGTTAGAAAATTTCTGTCGGATGCCGATAATATCTCTGCGTGTATTGCCGATCGTACGATTTTCAGTGGGAGACTGTCACTAGCTTTGGTTGGACATAGATATCGTACGATTGCTGTCAGGGGCAGAACATTGCTGATCTGTTCTTTAACTAATCTGACTGGTAAGACTTTGATCTGAATGGTTAGTGGCGGGTCGGGAGATGGGAAAGTCCGATCGTACAATGATTCGTACGATCGGATCTTTGCATCTATGGCCAGCTTAAGAATCATCCCTGCAGTTGTTTTCAGCAGCTACCACTAGTGAGAATGGAAGGGATAAGCCAAGCAGAAAACCTGTGCTACCTTACAGTTGTGTAAAGATGGCCATAGACGTAACAATTACAATCTTTCTTGGAAAAGATCTTTCCAAGAAAGATCGTTCACTTCAATACACACGTGTAGAGCTGTATCTTCAGATATACAGGTAGATATATAGGTAGAAACAATAGAATTCTTCCTGTATCTGATGATTCAGCAATAACAATGGGCTATGTTTGGGTCCTTCAAAGGCACCCGATCATAATTTTCCGTCCAGCCCGATCGACGAGCCGACAGATATTCAAGTCTTCTGCCGATATCGGGCAGCTCTTTTCCCACCATACATGCACCGAATATCGTACGGAAATTAGTTTTGTAAGATATTAACTGTGCGTCTATGGTCACCTTAAGGATCATGGCACACAGGGTGAGGTCTCCGCCAGCATTTACCTGTCTGAGAAGCACCCAACCCCACCTGACCTAGTTTTAATTTAAACCACATGTCACTAGCTCAAATGCATGTTTTCTGGAAAAAAATATGATTGTCACCCCTGGTGAGAGATGATTTCTGTGAAAACTAATAACAGGCTCCTCCACAGATTTGGGTGTCCCACGTGCCATGAGCCTTTGTTTGACTTTCTGATGCTCCTGTTTACTTCTAATAGTAACACATCAAAGTGGTCCTAAGTACAGTCCTTACCAGAACATATTCAATATTATAATTTTATGATAATCATGGGTGTAGGTCTATTAATGATACTTCTGCTGTTTGAGGGTATCAAGACAAGAATTCACTGGACAAAAAGTCGATGGTCTGAAACTCCTTTGTTGTACAAGTATGGGACCTGTTATCCAGAATGCTCGGGACCTGGGGTTTTCCAGAAAACTGATCTTTCTGTAATTTAGATCTTCATACCTTAAGCCTACTGAAAATCATGTAAATACTAAATAAACCCAATAGGCTGGTTTTGCTTCCAATAAGGATTTATTACTGTATATCTCAGTTTGAATCAAGTACAAGGTGCTGTTTTATTATTACACAGAAAAAGGAAATATTTTTAAAAAAAATGTAACTATTTGGATAAAATGGAGTCTATATGGCTTTTCTGTAATTGGGAGCTTTCTGGATAATGAGTTTCCGAATAACAGATCCCACACCTGCATTATGTAACAACCTTGTAGCCTGATGGATTTCTTCATACAAGAAATGTGGGAGAGACAAGAGAGACAAGGCAGGTTTAGCTTGGTCCAGATATTCATATAAAATAGAACTGACCAGCCTATGGCCATTCAGCGGTAGTCTGCAGCTTATACTACACGTGCAACAACAGCATGGATAATTCGGTGAATGCGAGATCAAATGCTTTCCTACCTCTCTTCTCCTGTCAGTACGGCAGCCAGGGCAAAATGCACATTTTTATTAGAAATCCTGCTAATGTAAATTTAGGTTTCTAAATACAACAAACACCTTTTCCTTGAATACTTCTGAATGTTTTTTGAAGTGTTCCTGCAATTTAATAACATCAAAATAAAAGCATTATGCTAAATACACTACAACTCTTACAGTAACTAGAAAACTAAAAAAAAATGTTGCAAAATCGGCATCCACATGAAAAAGCGGCAGCTGTTTCTGGGCGATAAGCTGTCGCAATGAGTTAGTCCTTGCAAAGAGCACAAGGCTAAAGGTCAGCTGTAGAAATAGAAAGAGTACGCATACATACTGCTAGCTATATCACTTCTCTTTAAATTGCTATGATACAGCTATACTGCCTTGGTATAATAACTGCAGTACAGCAAACGCTTTGGAACATAACCCAGCTAACTGCAGAGTTTTTGTAAGGCTAACTTCAGCCAAATAGATTCAGCCTCCTATTGCAATTCGTGTACAAGGTCACCTATTGACAATGGAAAATCCCAGCTCTACCACCACCTACTGTATCTAGTGCCAATAGGCGTAGAACCCGAGCACCATAAATTATGTGAATTTTTGGTGCAATTTCGTCAGACGCATCTACACCTCATGGTCACAATATAAATACACTTTGTTTTTAACATCATTCCAATACCTCTAGAGTGCAGCATCAAGACAGAATGGTTTGAAGAATTCTACGACTACATTCATTCAAACCCACAGCCTATTTCATCCCCAAATCTGGGTTACCATGTGATTTTCTCCCCTATTCAACTTGAATGGCTCAACCCATGGCTACACAGCAGCATATTTATATATAATATTGGGGCTCATTTATTAACACTGGGCAAATTTGCCCATGGGCAGTTACCTATGCCAACCAATCAGTGATTAGCTTTTTAAAGCCAGCTGCAAGAAAAATGAATGGTTGTGATGGGTTACTGCCCATGGGCAAATTTGCCCAGTGTTGATAAATGACCCCCAGTGTTTCTAAAGCAAAATAATGTACCGGTAATAATACATTATAATTCAAAGCAAATATATAGGGATGCACCGATTCCAGGATTCGTGATTCGGCCAAGATTCGGCTTTTTTCAGCAAGATTTGGATTCGGCCGAATCCTTGTGTCTGGCCGAACCGAATCCTAATTTGCATATGCAAATTGTGGGGTGGGCGGGATTTCATGTGACTTTTTGTTAGAAAACAAGGAAGTAAACTAATTTTTCCACTTTTTCCTTTCCTGTCCCTAATTTGCATATGCAAATTAGGATGGATTCGGCGATTCGGACAAATCCAAAATAGTGTCTTCGGTGCATCCCTACAAACATAACATCGTTACTGGTTGTTTAATAAATCCTGAATCCTAAAGTGTTAGGATTTGGTGAATCCCTAAAAAAAGATGATGCTAGTTTCTGCACTGGTGAGTTTGTATTTAAAATGCTTCCTGCTTATACTTTTCAGCCAAAAATGAAGCTTTCTTTTAACATTTAACAGGAGACATCATGGTTGTGTTTTAACTTTTACTAAATTCTCTAACCTTTCATCAGTTTCCCAGTTATGTGTTAATTCAACAACTTTTGAAAAAAACATGTGAAATGTGTATAAAATGCTTGCAATTTTTAATGTACTTAAGCTGGCCATTTGTCTCCCTATCAAACCTTTTATAAGGAGATTAAAAAGTTAAACTAAATAACCAGTCATTTGAGTCACTTGCCTGTTATGATGGGCTGGTGCTATTCTTCTTTAAAAAACATACCAACTACTGCTACTTGCAGTACAACTTTGCACCCACTCAATAAATTGTACCTTTCCTTGTCCTATAAAGGGGTTGTCCACCTTTGTGGAAAGTCCAATCTCTGTGGTAGCACAATAAATACTTTTCCCAATACAACCATTTAAAAAAAAAATACCATCTTCTCTGCTATTTGAATTACAAATAGGCATTTACCCAATTCTTAGGTACAGCATTTGTATAGAGATTTGCAGCAGGGAGAAAAGAAGAGCAGGAGAATCACACTTCTGCTCATGTGCCCGTTCCTCATTCATTTACATAGCTTTACTCTGATTGGCTGGCAGTAGGATTAATGTTGTGCAAATGAATGACAAAGAGAACAGTCAATCGCAAAAAGTCCTGGATTCTTCCTGATGATCTAAATTTCTCTCCCCCAGCTGCTGGATTTCTGGGTCTTTGGGGGGAGAGAGGGGTCAGTGACCCACTTCTGCAGAGGTGTGACTCAATTCCCCAGAATTGCACCTCACAAAATTTGAAAATCAGAAAGAGGAACAAATGGTTCCGCGGCATAGAATTTTTTTGACCATGCCGTTTTGTGGCAACACCTCCAAAATACCATGCCCTTTTTGCAAAAATTTTCAGGTTATAGAAAGTTTGAACACATTTCTGCAGGTTTTAGGTCCATGCTTTATGTGTTATTACACTTTTGCTATATAAAGGTGAAATTGCCCTTTAAGCTTTAATTCTGAGTTCTCCCAAGAGACTTGCTTATCTTAAATAGTTACAATTGTAACTTTTTTTAATCTTAAAGGGGTAGTAAACCTTTAATTAAACTTTTAGTATGCTATAGACTGGCCAGTTCTAAGCAACTTTTCAATTGGTCTTCATTTATTTTTTATAGTTTTTTTTAATTATTTGACTTTTTCTTCTTTCCAGCTTTCACTGACACCATCTAAAAAACAAATACTCTGTAAGGCTACAAATGTATTGTTATTGCTGCTTTTTATAACTCGACTTTCTATTCAGGCCCCTCTCCTATTAATAGTCCAGTCTCTTATTCAAATCAATGCATATTGCTGACATTGAAAACTACATAACTCAAAAACTACAAATAATAATAAATGAAAACCAATTGCAATCAGAATATCACTGATGTAGACATCATGCTAAACGATCATTTAAAAGTCAACAGCCCCTTTAAATTGTTACAAATGTATCTAAGTGCAGGTGCTGTGTTTTCTGGGCCCCTTGTTCAATTAGAAGTTTTGCATCTTTTTCTGACATCAGTGCAGGAGAATAGAAACTCAGGACATTTCAGTAACAATCCGGGACTGCGGGCTGATCTGTCAAAATCTACCACTTTGGTACAATTGTACATTGTTTAAGTTGTACATTGTTGAGATTAAGCACTTACCTTTCCTTGTTCATTGGGAACATATGTACACCCAACATCCCTATTCAGTGTACATACAACATCCCTATTTGGAGTATCACAATTATTTGAGCCACACCCTGACACACAGCAACCTCAACTTGTAACAGACAGAGGTTGCCCCGAGTCTCCTGTCTAAACAGGGATAGACAAGGCCACTAGGAGCAGGAAATAAAGAAAGTGTTAAGCACTGGGCAGTGCCAGCAGTCAGTAGAAGTCCAGGAACACGGCAAGAGTCAATAACTAGAATATCAGAAATATACACCCAAGAAGAGTAAGACCTACCACTGGGCAAAGTACCTGTGACAAGGCAGGATATTTTGAATCTGGCAACAAACATGGCACCATGACATCAACATAAAACACCCATCATGGCTCCAAAGGTCTGAAGCAATGATATCAACACACACGGCGACCAGCGCATACTGGCAAGCTTTATATAAGTACTAACATGATTTCCTGCCTAAACTCCTTTTGTAAATGACGTATACTGAACTATATACATAAAGTATAGTTATGACTAAATAAATGCGGTATCAATCATATTTAATAGTCACATTTAATGTTGTACCCAGGAAAAACTCAGGATTATATTTTACAGGGGAGCTTTGATGTCATGACTCATGATTATCATTAAACTGAGACTCCTTTAAGGAGAACAAAAGCGTAATTAAAGAAGTAGCTAGAAATGTTGTACATTATGTTTTGTGCTTATGTACCAGCCCAAGGCAACCACAGGCCTTTAGCGGTAAAGATCTGTGTCTCCAAAGATGCCCCAGTAGCTCCCCATCTTCTTTCTGCTGATTCACTGCACATGCTCAGTGCTGCTGTAACTTTCTCCACTTAGGGACCCACTCACAATATATAGTACACATAGAATAGAAATGTCACAGTATAAGGCTGAATAGTAAATAATACAGATAATTACTACATGTCAGCACAGAAACCAGTGCAATTAGCATCAGAATTTAATAATCAGCCCTGTAGCATCAGTTTATAGTACAGACCAACCTCATTTTCTGCTGGATAATTTGTGACAACCCCTAAGCTTAGCTTCTCAACAGTTTCTCAGAGCCCACTGAGCATGTGAAAGTGACACTTTCCAAGATGGTGACCCCCTGTGACAAGTTTGAAGTCCTGGATCATTGTTGCTATTGAGAAGCTGAAATTTTAGGCTGGTGCAATAAGTTCAGTATATAAAATAGGGCATTTTTAGCCATATTAATTTTAAGGGTTTAGTTCTCATTTAAACGTCAGAAATGTCCAGGGCAGACAGATCTGCAAAAAGAGCAACGCTTGCATGCAAATGGGTAAGCTTGTATGGAATGTACAACATCTGCCAGTTATTTCAAGTATCAGAGTGAGATGTAATCATATGAAACAATCGTAGGTATGCACTGTTTCTATATATATATATATATATATATATATATATATATATATATATATATATATATATATATATATATATATATATAAATATTAAATTCCATTATGAATACGGACTATGTCTTTATAGCATTGATACACATGGCTTGAGAAAGGGCCAAGATGGCTCGAAACATCGCCGAATGATATGTGCACATATATGGCGATGTGAAGTTTTTATCTTTCAATACAGAATTTAAGCATTAATAGTGAGTGCTGTCCATCCTTTCATCTGTACATATTATGGGAAGCTAACCGGAGTATGGCGAAGGACGAGCACCACATCCATATTCACTTAAAGGAATAGTTCAGTGTGAAAATAAAAACTGGGTAAATAGATAAGCTGTGCAAAATAAAAAAATGTTTCTAATATAGTTAGTTAGCAAAAAATGTTATGTATAAAGGCTGGAGTGAACAGATGTCTAATAAAACAGCCAGAATCCAACTTCCTGCTTTTCAGCTCTATAACTCTGAGTTAGTCAGCGACTTGAAGGGGGGCCACATGGGACATTTCAGTTCAGTGAGTTTGTAATTGATCCTCAGCATTCAGCTCAGATTCAAAAGCAACAGAAATGACCCATGTGGCCCCCCTAAAGTCTCTGATTGGTTACTGCCTGGTAGCCAGGGTAACCAGTCAGTGTAAACCAAGAGAGCTGAAAAGCAGGAAGTAGTGCTCTGACTGACATGTTATACATGAAATCACTCCAGCTTTTATACATTACATTTTTGGATAACTAACTATATTAGAAACATTTTTTATATTGCACAGCCTATCTATTTACCCAGTTTTTATTTTTACACTGAACAATTCCTTTAAGCGTGAGTGCTGTTACTTACCTTTTGTATATATCTATATATATTTATATATATATATATCAGGCCTGGACTGGGAGTCAAAATAGGCCCTGCCATTCCAAGTACGCAGAGGCCCAAACAGCCCCCTACCAGCCCAAACAGCCCCCAACCAGCCCACTCTATGGTAACTTTCTATGGAACCGTACAGCAGCCCTTCTGGCATTTGACAGAACCCACAGATTGCCAGTCCGGGCAATATACAATGTAGATAATACAGTCATAGATACAAAGTCTGCACCAGGTCTAGAAACCCATAGCAACCAATCAACAGACAGCATTTACTGGTCTACTATCTGAAAGCAAAGAGTGTCGATTTTCCTTCAGAACCTACAGTCCCAAATTCTAGTTCTGCTCTGCTGATTCTGACTCCAGCAACAATGCAGCAGAGGGCAGCTGATTAACAGGACCGCAGAACAACTGATCTTTGATGCATAGTTTGAATAGTCTGAACAATAGAATAGAAAGCAATATTTAAATTCCACATTCAATAGCAATTATTGTACTGTATATTGCAGAGTTGTTTAGAATAATGTTTCTTCATACAAAAAAAAGAGTTCTGAAGTACACATAACTTTTAAATTTCTAAGATCTGACCCTCCTTGCCCCATTAGTTTGTCTGGATTTTCAACTGTGTCTATCCTTCTGCCCTTGCTGATATCTTATGCCTGTACACAGCTAAATTCTTGGGTATGAAAAATGGGTACTTCCACAGCCCGGTGCCAGCCAACTTACAAATAGAGTTGGCAGAGGATGGCATTGAGAGGCAAAGGAACACACATTGTATATAGGGGAGAAAGTGTCTAGGGAGTCTAGTGATGCTGTAAACAAGGAGACATACAGCAGCCCTTTAATGCCTTTTATACAGAGATCTAGTGACCGGTCCTAATAAAATCAATATAAGTCACCACTAGTAAAGGGAATAATCGTCCTATTGACAAAATACCAAAATATAAGTCAGTGGAGAACAGCTTAAAAAAAACCCTGTATCTTTTCTTCTACTCCATACTGTCCCTTTTATGTTTGGATAATGATTAGCTTATACACAAATATTCCTTTGAGCGGCACAGTAGCAACCTAAACAGGCAAACTGACATAGTGAGTAAAGCCAGGCTGCATTGTAACCCAGCTGTTAACATGTCATTCTCTCTACCAACCCTGTTCCCCACTGAGTGCATTTTATGTTAGTTACATTACAGTCTGGAAATGTTCCCTGGCTAATTCTCTTTATACAAGTACACAAGCACTGCCTATATATCCTAACCGCTCTACTCCTGACCTTTTTTTAGAAGCGCTCCTGTTTAAGAAGATTAAACTGGGACTCAAGAGTTTACCCTGCAACAGCAGCTCTAATCCCATGCTGCGCTCTCTCCCTGGTAATACCACACATTCAGAGCTTTAACAGCACCACAGTCTATTCCGGCAACATTTACTTAAGCGTTAGAGCAACTTCCACCACTTGTATGCAAAGGAAAGAGCCATGTCCAGTTCCAACTGATGATGGCCTCTGCTGATGCAACACAATTAGTTAGTAGTAATATTATCTTAAACAAATAATTCTGAATATTCTTCTGGAGCTATGTTTATATACATCTCAACTAGCCATTCAGATGAGTCCAAGCATGGGATATTACCCCTGCAGCTAGAGAAAGACTCAATAATGCACCATAGATTTTCCTTTTGACTCTCAACCTATATGTGCACTTGGGATAATAGTCTCTGGGAAGGGACTGCGAGTGTTGGATAGCAGGTATAGTAGGGAGAGATGGTGCCTTTATTAGCATTGAGGGCAATACTCTCTGGGAAGGGACTGTGCAGTGAGATAGCAGGTATAGTAGGGAGAGATGGTGTCTATAGTAGCAGTAGGGATAATAGTCCCTGGGAAGGGACTGTGGCTGTGGGATAGCAGGTATAGTAGGGAGAGATGGTGCCTATAGTAGCAGTGGAATAATAGTCTCTGGGAAGGGACTGTGGCTGTGGGATAGCAAGTATAGTAGGGAGAGATGGTGCCTATAGTAGCAGGGGGGATAATAGTCTCTGGGAAGGGACTGTGGCTGTGGGATAGCAGGTACAGTAGGGAGAGATGGTGTCTATAGTAGCAGTAGAGATAATAGTCCCTGGGAAGGGACTGTGGCTGCGGGATGGCAGGTATAGTAGGGAGAGATGGTGCCTATAGTAGCAGTGGAATAATAGTCTCTGGGAAGGTACTGTGCCTGTGGGATAGCATGCATCAAAATGTAGAAAGAAGGCGCACACCCTATTGGTAAACTACAGGGTGCTAATCCAAAGGTGACTCCCCATAAGGGTCTCCAAAAAATATTTAACAGCAAAAGGAATGGATAGCACACCTAATTTGAAAAAGTAAAATTAATTTATTGGACAAAAGAATAAACTATACAAAAATTACAAAACAAAAACCAAAATCATAATGAGCCCAACGCGTTTCGACCTTAGGGGTCTTCATCAGGGGCACAAAAAATGAACAAAAAGGCAGGCCTTTTGATTTTTGTTCATGATTTTGTAGGCACAGTATTTTGTGGACGTTTGATGTCTGCAACATGTAACTTAGTGCGCATCTGCTTATGGGTAATACACTGAAGATTCCCTATGCACAATATTCCTCTCTCTCAGAAAAGATTCAAACTCATATGAGACAAACTGTGGTCCGTTGTCTGATATTAACTCCTTTGGATTACCTTCTCAGCTGAAGACTGTAGACAGAAATGTTATTACTGTAGCTGATGTTATATGAGAAACAAATGCAATTTCAGGCCATTTACTGTAACAGTCTATCAAGGTTATAGCAAATCTACAATCTATAGGAGCATCTGTAACAGGACCAACAATATCAATAGCAAGTTTTTCCCATGCTGAATCAGGGAATGGTAATGGCTGAAGTGGTGGTGTATGTGTGATAGCTGTTTTGTCATGATTCTGACAAGTAACACAAGAATGAATTTCAGTTACCACATCAGTATCCATTGCTGGCCACCAGTATAGTTCTCGTAGTCTTTGTTTTGTACGTACAATTCCTTGATGACTCTCATGTGCAAGTTGTATGAGCTTTTCTCGCAAGGTGTCTGGTACCAGTAAACGATGAGCTCCACAGACAACATAGCCATCTACTAAGGACAGTTTGTGTCTAATCCTGTTGTAAGGTTGAAGATCAGGACTAAGTTTCTTCTCAGCATTTGGCCATTTGCTTTTGTAAGATGTCCCGTAGTTTTACTTGAATTGGACATGTGAGGCAAGCTTGCTTAAAATCAGCTACAACTTCTATGTCCTCAACCAGTGTATCAGAAGCTACAGATAAAGGTAAACGTGACAAACAATCAGCAGTAACATTTTTCAAACCTGGTTTGTATTGCATTTTGTAATTGAAATTCAGTAGCCTTGCTGACCATCTAGCTATACGCATTCCAGCTCTTCCTAGTCCCTTTCTTGTAAGCAGTGTAGTTAAAGGGCTATGATCAGTGCAAAAGGTAAATTCTCTACCCCATAGGTAGGTTCTCCATTTTTCTGTTGCCCAAACACATGCTAGAGCTTCTTTTTCAACAGTGGAATACTTACGCTCTGTCTCTGTAAGTGTTCTGGAGGCAAATGCAACAGTTTTCTATCTATTATCAGGATTGATCTGTGTGAGAACTGCACCAACGCCATAGTCTGAAGCATCTGAAGTAACCATAGTGGGTAGTGCAGGATCAAATAAAGCTAGCGCTGGACTGTTCACAATTAGCTGTTTCACTATTTCAAAGCTATGTTGAGCAGACTCTGAGCACACCAGACTTAAAGTTCCACGTAGTAGAGCTCTAAGTGGCTCCACAACTGAAGCATATTTGGGAATAAAGTTAGAATACCATGAAGTAAGACCTTAGAAAGCTCGTAAGGTCTGAAAATCAGATGGAGGTGGTGCTTGTGTAACAGCAGTGACATGGTCAGGGTCAGGCAGTAATCCATTTTGTGAGATTATATGACCCAGAAATGACAGCTGAGTTTGTCTGAAGTGGCATTTGGAAAGGTTCAGTATCAGTCCTGCAGAATCAATGCATTTCAGAACCTTTTCTAGGTACTTGTCATGAAGATCCATAGTTGGAGCATAGACAATTATATCATCCAAGTAGCATTCTACACCAGGTATGCCATGGAGTATTGAAGACATCAGTCTTTGAAAACAACACGGTGCTGCAGCCAGTCCATAAGGTACACACTTGAACCGAAACAAAACATCATGGGTGATAAATGCAGTGGGGACTCTGCTTTCCTCATGCAGTAATACTTGATGATAAGCATCCAGAGTAAAAAAGAATTTTGCTCCTCAGAGTTCTGAAAATATTTCCTCTATGTGTGGCAAGGGATGATTATCCGTAACAACTGCTTTATTAGCTTCACGGAGATCAACACACAATCGAATACCTCCAGTTTTCTTCATTGTTACAACAATTGGTGAAACCCATTCAGAGGATTCTGATTTTTCAATCACATCTTGCTCTACCAGTTTCTTTAGTTCCTGTGAGACAGTCTCCCTTATAGAGTAGGATAATCGCCTCAATTTCTGGCATACTGGTTTTACATCTGGTCTCAACTTAACTTTGTGTACAAAGTTCTTTGCACAACCCAGTGAAGTGTTGCTTTGTGGTGAAATTTTAGACACTGGTGCTGTAGTAATGAGACCATCAACTAATTGTAGGTTTAATGCAGCAAAGAGATCCCTTCCAAGTGTAGCAGTACCCTTATTCACAATGTAAAAGTCACATTTTGCAGTATTTGATTAAAATTGTACAGTCGCTGGCAAGCAACTAAGCACAGGGATTGGATCCTTTAAGTAACTGACCAGTTTCAGGGCAGGTGCAACAAGCGGATCTTTTGTTTTTCAAGAAAATATCCTTTGGTAGTATAGAAACAGCTGAACCTGTATCAAAGATCAGGTTAATGGAGTGTCCCTTGTCAGCAGAAGCAGTACTGACACTGACAGTGTACATAAACTTGTCTGGAATAAATGTACCAGCTTTATCCACACTTAATACTGTGACATTTGTAGTAGTGACTTCATGAACATCTTTAGCAGAACTACAGCAGATCTTAGCAAAATGTCCTACTTTTGTGCATTTGCGACACTGTACAGCTTTTACAGGACAAGTAACACGATTTGCAGTGTGTTGTGTTGAACCACAGCGAAAGCAGTATTTTCTATTTGTATTTGCTGCACGGTTTTGCAGTGTAGGTGAATCCCTTTCCTTAGCATTGTATTTTGCCTGTGACTGTGCATTATTAGGCCACAGTGTTGAATTCACAATCTGTACATTCCCAGCAGTTCCATGACTGAGAGTTTTAGCCTCTGCCACTGCTGGTTCAATTTGGCTAGCAACTGTAATAGCCTTTGCAAGGGTTAAATCCTGCTCTAGCAGCAGTCTCTCTCTAATGCGAGGTGAGTTTATTTTTTCCACTATTTGGTCTCTTAGCATTTCATCTGTTAGATTCCCAAACTCACAGGTAACAACCAGCTCTCTCAAAGCTGCTACAAATTTTTCTGTGGATTCACCATTATGTTGTCCGCGTTGGCGGAATTTATATCTTTCAGCAACCACATTTACTCTTGGCACGAAAAAGTTCTTTATAGCAGTAAGAGCAGCTTCATAAGTATCATCAGGTAATGGTAATGTATAGAATATACGCTGTCCCTCTGCTCCCAGGCAGTGAATAAGTAAAGCACACTTTCTAGCAGCAGAAATCTCCCCTTGGTCAGCAACAATAATGTAATTTTCAAACATACGGAACCAAGCAGTAAAAGGTATAGTAGGCTCACCAGGGTTTGGAAGAAAAGGTGCAGGCTGCTGCAGAAGTAGAAGAGCCATCCTTGTCGCCATTTATTATGTTTTGGGTAGCCAAGGATGAGTAGAGTATAACAGTGCTTTATTAGCAGAGTCATGGAGCCATTATACAAGTAGCAGTAGGAAAAAAAGAATCTGGGAATTGATTGTGAATGTGGGATAGCAGGTAGGGAAAGATTGTGGCTATAGTAGCAGTAGGGAAAATAGCCTCTGGGAAGTGATTATGGAGGTGGGGTAACAGGTATAGAAGGGAAAGTTGGTTCCCCCTTCTGGCCTGCAGCCCCCCCCATGCCGACACCCCACCCCCAGCGTGAGCATGCACGCAATCGTGCAAACAGCTGGAAGAACTTCAGACACGCAGGGTGCAGATCTGGGCCGGTGGGGCCTTTAAGAGCCTGATGTCCCGCCGGCCCAGTCCGACCATGCCTATAGTAGCAGGTAACACAGCCTCTGGGAAAAGACTGTGCGACAGCAGAAGATACTAGCCTCTGGGAAGAGACTGTGGCTGTGGGAGAGCAAGTATAGTAGGCACTGCAGCTATGGGATAGCAAGTATAGTAGGGAGAGATGGTGCCTATAGTAACAGTGGGGGTAATACACTCTGGGAAGAAACTGTGGTTGTGGGATAGCAGGTATAGTAGGGAGAGATGGTGCCTATAGTAGTAGTGGGGATAATAGCCTCTGTGAAGGAATTGTGGCTGTGGGATATCAAGTATAGTATTGAGAGATGGTGCCTATAGTAGCAGTGGTGATAATAGTCTCTGGGAAGGGACTATGGCTGTGGGATATCAAGTATAGTAGGGAGAGATGATGGCTATAGTAGCAGTGGGATAATAGTCTCTGGGAAGGGACTGTGGAGGTGGGATAGCAGGTACAGTAGGGAGCGATGGTGTCTATGGTAGCAGGGGATAATAGCCTCTGTGAAGGAATTGTGGCTGTGGGATTTCAAGTATATTATTGAGAGGTGGTGCCTATAGAGCAGTGGGGATAATAGTCTCTGGGAAGGGACTGTGGCTGATGCATAGTAGGTATAGTAGGGAGAGATGGTGCCTATAGTTGCAGTGGGGTTAATAGTCTCTGGAAAGGGACTGTGGCTGTGGGATATCAAGTATA
This sequence comes from Xenopus laevis, assembly GCF_017654675.1. Classification (NCBI taxonomy): domain Eukaryota; kingdom Metazoa; phylum Chordata; class Amphibia; order Anura; family Pipidae; genus Xenopus; species Xenopus laevis. Next base: position 70,424,799 of record NC_054387.1, read on the forward strand.
GTAGGGAGAGATGGTGCCTATAGTAGCAGTGGGGATAATAATCCTGGGAATGGACTGTGGCTGTGAGATAGCAGGTATAGTAGGGAAAAATGGTGCCTATAGTAGCAGTGGGATAATATTCTCTGAGGAGGGACTGTGGCTGATGGATAGTAGGTATTGTAGGGAGAGATGATACCAGTGATGAAGCAGTAGAGATGATAACCTCCTAGAAGGGAAGTAACCATTAATAATGTTGCCCAGCTTGCTAGACTTGGTTGTTACACTGCTATTTCCTGTATTCATCAATACCCAAAAGTTTCTCAACAGATTAAGAGCTGTATGTTTAATAGTCCTAAATATAAAAATGACAGCACTGCAAAGTCTGCTTTATTCAGGGCACCACTATCACAAAAACAGTCCAATCTTAAAGAGAAAATATGTCCCACTTTTTGACATGAGTTCATTCAGTTAGGCATAACCAGGTCCGGACTGAGAATTAAAATAGGCCCTGGCATTTCAGGTACACAGAGGCCCAATCAGCCCACATAGAGGCCCAAACAGCCCCCGCCAGCCTACTAAATACTGACTTTCTATGGCACCTTATAGCAGCCCCTCTGCCATTTGCCAGAACCCACAGATTGCCAGTCCGGGCCTGGGCATAACACAGATGTACCTGTTTCCACGGAGAGAAAGGAAACCATGATAGTTGTCAATGTAACAAAGTTTCCAGCATCCCTAGATAGCCATCAACTGTCAGTGTTTGCTTGACTTGTAGTTGAACTATGCATGGATAGCCATCGGCTACTGATCAAGCCGACATACTAGTTACAGAGGTTACAGAAATATATCTGGTATAAACAGACAAACAGACTTGTTTAGCCATAACAAGGCTCACATGGAAAGATAAATGAAACAAAACGCAACATCCTATCCTGCTTAGTTGGTGCACTTGCAGGAAAGTGGAATCAACTAGTACAAAGTATAGTGGAACTGCTATAGTACAAGGATTAGATCTACTGATACTGATACCAAACCCAAGAATCTAACACAGGCTGCATCTGTCTTTATCTGATGTGGTGTGACAACAACATGTAATCAGTGTCCAGCTATAAAGAGAAGTAAAACTGCTGCATCTGTAGTGAGCTCCAAATGCACCATTCCTCATACACAACGTGTATTATTCCTATTTAGAGAACCATGTTACTTTTGTTTTTTCTAATTCTATTCAAATAACTATATTGCTCTGCTAGCTGTGCACTGATATGATGCATACTTATAACCCTTTACATTCTACCAAGAGGCAACCTAGTGCAGCCCCCTCAATTGCACCAACACAAGGAAGGACCCCAGTGACAACTCCCCTCCATTCTGAGCACATGACTACACAACTACGACATGGAAGGTGCCACATTAGAACCCTCTGGTTTCCATGCTGGCATCAATCAAAAGCTGAAGACTCCAAAATCTGTTCTCATTGGCCGGTTCTGCAGCAGCAGGTATATATTGTCCGACTTTCTCCTTCTTTCCAAACTTTCACACTCCTTAAAGACCCACCTGTTTAAAGAAGCTTATTCAATATATCTTAATTGATCAATTATTGCTGTGTCATAAGTCATAAAATTGTTTCTAAAATACTAATGTCACAATTGTACCCTAACCTTTAGTTTGTAAACTCTAATTTGTAGGGCCCTCTAATCCTATTGTACTCTGTAACCCTTGTTTGTTATCCACCATGTATTCCGTGTTTGTTATAACTAAGGTAAAGCACTGCGTATCTTGTCGGATCTACATACGGTAAATAAATGATGACGATGATGATGATATTGTTTCGACAGGCTACACTGAATCAGATCAGGGACCCATATATTTTTTCTGACAACTTCAGCTGCCTGGACACTAGGGAGAGCATATTTCTATGATAAATGGGCATTACATACTACTCTTGCCAATCTAAGCAACTGTATTATAGGACATAATTGTATTAGAGAGGGTCCAGAGAAGGGGCGACTAAACTGGTAAAAGGTATGGAAAATCTTAGCTATGAGGAAAGACTGGCCAAATTGGGGATGTTCACGCTGGAGAAGAGGCATTTAAGGGGTGATATGATGATATGATAACTATGTATAAATATATAAGGGGATCATATAATAATCTCTCTAATGCTTTATTTACCAGTAGGTCTTTTCAGCTGACACAAGGTCACCCATTCTGATTAGAAGAAAAGAGACTTCACCTAAAAATTCGGAAGGGGTTTTTTTTACAGTGAGAGCTGTAAAGATGTGGAATTCTCTCCCTGAATCAGTTGTACAGGCTGATACATTAGATAGCTTTAAGAAAGGTTTGGATTGCTTTAGAAGGAAGTGAGGGAATACAGGGTTATGGGAAATAGCTCATAGTACAAAGGACTAGTCCGATTGCCATTTTGGAGTCAGGAAGGAAATTTTTCCCCCTTTGAGGCAAATTGGAGAGGCTTAAGATGGGTTTTTTTGCCTTTCTCTGGATCAACTGGCAGTTAGGCAGCTTAAAAAAAGGTTGAACTTGATAGATGTGTCTTTTTTCAACCTTAACTTACTATGTAACTATGTATTCCTAAAACCAATGCCAATTAAAGGTGGGGGGACTGTTGAACTAATGCATTGTCCCCCAACAGCACAAGCAGTATGGCAGCACCTAAAGATTATATTAAGTGCAAGGAAACAAGGCAGAATGGCATATCGGTATCTATTGGCTATAGGTCACCATTACTTGCCACTACACAGCCAACGCCCCCCAGCAAGTGTAGAATTCCTATGCCAAACCCTCTGCCAGTGACGCCAGCTGCAGGATTAACCTTTGGCTGGGAGTTCAGGAGCCCCAGTACCTGTGCAGAGAGAAGCAGCGGAGAGCAGGATCAGAGAGGCGCCCAGGTGAAGGAGCCCGGCCCACGGCATGTTGCACCCACATCGGCACAAGAAGTGTCTCGGCCCAGGCTGGGCAAGCTGGCTTCTCCCCGGTGCTGAGATGCGGAGCTGGAAAGCGCTGCAGGACTTGAGTTCCCCGGCACTTTGTACGTACTGATCCCATCCAGGCACCAGCAGCAGGCACAGCCCCGCCTACTTTCACTGCCCACTGTCACGTGTCTGTCACTGTTTATGTGCCATATTTCCAGGGCAGGTAACCGAGCCAGAGGTTTAGTGCTGCTGTGTTGGGCTGGACTGCCAGTCGCTACTCGCTAGTAATGTTAAAATGGAGTTTCACCCAAAAAAACTGATATTTTGCTTAATAAAAGTTATTTTAAAGCAAGCAGTAGTTATAAAGGTATCAAGGCTGTTTATATTCACTGCTCTGTTGGTATGACTCGATTGCCAGGCTGAGGAGAACTCATTAACAGACCTGGAGGAGAGCTGACTTCTGCTGCCTCAGGAGCCACAAAACAAACACCACTTTCAATTGCAGTCACAATTCCAAAGAACTTTCAAACCACTGAACAATTCACAAACATATGCGGTCGGGAATCTAGGGAACACTTTCCTTCAAAGCTAGGGACATAAAGGACTATACACAGAAATATGAGGAGCAGTTCTGACTTCTATGTCTGGTGGCCAGGGTTCCCCTATAAATGAAAAAAAAAAACATTGGCAGCAGAGCCCCCCATACCCATAGGCTCCTTTTGTGGCTTCGGTTCTTTTTGTAGCTTCAGAAATTCAACTTCAGGTCTTTTTGTGGCTTCGGGTCTTTTTGCGGCTTCAGGACTTCAACTGAGTATTTTCATGACTTTGGGTCTTTTTGAGGCTTCTGCCCAGTTCACGACTTCGGGTCTTTTCGCAGCTTCAGGTCTTCGGCGATTTGGGTCTTTGGAACTTTGTATTTTCAGGGCTTCACAATTTGTTTGGCGCTGTCCAGGCGGGTCTGGCTTATTCGAAAAGTACAGCACAGCTGGGCTTCCCCTTAGGACCAGACCCAGTACAAATGTACCACCTATGCCCCCCTGATGGTGGCCCTGGGTTGGGCGGGGGGAACAGCGGGTGCCATGGAAGTGCTTGAATTAAAAGTTACCTGCCAGAAGTCTGCAAATAGCAAAGAGGATCTAAATTTTTTTGCTGGGAAGTTACACCCCTGTTTGGTCTCTATTATCAGTGACTCTAACCCTAAAAATTTTTTTCTGCTGCTGATAACTCACTCGTGTTGTCTCAAATTGGTATCCATGGAGTTACTTCCAGTGTCAGTTAATGGCAAGACTGAGGTTTTTATATTGTTTAATGCTCCACTAAAGAATGAAAACATTTTTGCTGGGGGGGCTGTGAAGCAGGTCCGGACTGAGAATTAAAATAGGCCCTGGCATTTCAGGTACACAGAGGCCCAATCAGCCCACATAGAGGCCCACACAGCCCCCACCAGCCCACTACATACTGACTTTCTATGAGACCTTATAGCAGCCCCTCTGGCATTTGCCAGAACCCACAGATTGCCAGTCCAGGCCTGCTATGAAGTTACACCCCTGTCTGGTCTCTATTATCATAAGACTATAATTTGGAGGGCGCACACCCTAATTAATGCTGAGGTGCTTATCCCATGGAGACCACCGATATGAAGCCTCCTTATACATACATCCAATACCAAACATAAAGACAGCACACTCAAGTATAAAAAGTAAAAATGTATTTCCATCAAAACACTTACATATTAGCATTTGGCCCAGTAATTGGCCCTACGCGTTTTGACCAAAGCAGTGGTCTTCATCATGGGCAAAATCCATAAAGTACAAAAAGAGATAAATAGTCTGGGCCAATTGCTGATATGTGAGTGTTTTGATGGAAATAAACTTTTGACTTTTTATACTTGAGTGTGCTATCCTTATGTTTGGTATTGGTCTCTATTTCCAGTGACTTTAAACCTAACATTTTTTACTGTTCCAGATAACTCACTATGCTATTGTTTAATGCTCTATTAACGTTTGGGTTCATGTTTATTTGTGCAATGGTTCCCCAAAAGCATATTGTGTATGGTTTCCCTTTAATGAGACCATCTGAGTCATCTACATACCCCACAAGCTATTTAACTTCAATTTATTCAGGTATAAAGAAGAGCTGTGGATCACATCACATTTAATTGCAGAATTATTATGTCTTAAACATTGGTACAAAATTGTCATTTTAAATATTTTACTCCCTGGTGGTTATGCATTTCTCCTTAGCTAATAATATTACAGCAATGAAATAATCATATTCCCTCTGGTTCTGTGATTATGGTGGACCGCTTTAATATTTATGCGAATGGTAATGTTGCTAATGTTTAAGATGCTGTCAATTAGCATAATTCTTGTCAAAGATGATTCACTTGTTGATTATAAAAAAAAAAATTTGAGCTATATTTAAATACAATGTGTGTATGAGATGCCTGTGAGAATATCATAATAAACAGAGTATCATAATAAGCATTTAGTGATTAGGCTTTTTCATTAACAGTAAAAGAAGAAAAAATTATATGGAGCCATATACTGTATGCAAGCAGGGCCCTAATTCATATTCTTGGAGTTTTGGCGCTCTTCTTGCCGTTGGGCCAACTTAGTTCTAGTTACACCCCAAGTGACCCCCAGGGTCAATCTACTGTGTGAGGAAACCACCTCACACTAAACGTAGCACCACTGAGACTAATGGAGAGAGATTATGTTTTTCTTGTAACTATTGGATCCCTCAGTTCCCGTTTCTAAAGCGGGAAAATTTTTTTAAAATACAGTCTGTATGAAAGTGCATCAACCTGCTCAAATATTGGTGAGTTTTGGCCACCTCCTGCTCCTCCAGAGGCACATTTTTTTGTATATTCTGGTATCCGCAAATCCTTTTGCCAGTTAAAGTAAATGCTTATTTACATTACCTTGGTCTTGAACTCTGCTGTTTAGACTGGATTATTCATTTTGGATTAGTGCACTTTACACTTATTTACAGCACGGTGCATATTAAAGCAGCATACTAGGATAGCTCTAGAGAATGGTCTTGTCCCTACTTCCCCTCAGGGTCCAAGTTCTATAGTGAATGGCAAAGATACCAAGTGACATCATATTGGCTGTTCCCTAGACTGGAAAGATGACATCACTAGGAGCTAAGAGCCAAGGACGTTCATGTAAAGAACTGTAACGTTCCAGCTAAACTTACTGGAGTTACTTTGCAACTCTCAGTAACAGTGCTTGCTAGGTCCCAAAGAGTGGGTACAAGTCCACCAGCAATATATAAACTAGAAGAAACAAGATGCCCTATCAAATTTTTGTCATAGACAGTACTGATATAATTAATGGGTGATCTTATATTTATTCTTTAGATAGCATCTACATGCTCTACAGTGCTGTACTATGGCTGGAGACACTTACCTCCACATAATACTTGCTGGGAATTCGTGGCTCTTCGACAGCAACAAATGGTCTTTGTCATGAGAATTTGGCTCAATCTGAGCACTTTTTGCAGGTTTCTGATTTAGCTAAATCTTAAGTAGCAGACGGGACACATTTGAAACCTTAAATTCCTGTGATTGGAAAGTTCTTGACAACTCAAATTTAGTTGTCCAAATTTAGGAGTCCAAATTATAGATTTGGTGCATGTCTAGTGTATACTTCATTTCAATTATTAATGCATGTGCTGTGGGAATGATCTGACTCCATTACAAACTCATGCAAAGCATGATGTTTTTATCCCACTATACAAAATCATTCCCCCCAATTATAATGGGGAGGAACATAGGCAGGTTGTGGATTAGCTTTTAGATACTCATTACCTGCAAGTCATGTAAATGCAAGGACAATTAGGGGGTTATTTATCAATGGTCAAATATTAGAGTTTTTTTAAAATGAACTCGAATGAACTCACAACTCGAACGGTATCTTTTTTAAGAAAAAAACTTGAATGGAAAAAGCTCAGCAATTTCCAGTTCCGAAACCCAAAAACTCTAATTGACATGGACTCCTACAAGACCTTGAGAGGTTTTAAATGGTGTATTTTCGGATTCTAGCTGTTTCCAAGGTCGGGGTATAATAAATATTGAAAAATATGTGGTTTTTTTAACTTAAAAATGTGAGTTTCGACCAATAAAATCAATTCGAATTTTCATGGAAAACACAACTCGAACCTTAATAAATCTGCCCCTAAACAATACATGTATTCAGGATTCCCTTTAGGGTTAGTCTACACGAGGAGATTCGGGGAGATTTTGTCGCCTGTCGACTAATCGCCGAATCTTCTGAGCGACTATCTCCCCAAATTGCCTCAGTGTGTTTTCCCACAGGCTACAATGAAAAGTCGCCTGCACGAAAACACGCTAAGGCAGTTTGGAGAGATAATCGCTCAGAAGACGAGGCGATTAGTCGCCAGGCGACAAAATCTCCCCGAATCTCCTTGTGTGGACTAACCCTTATATGCACAGTGCCGCGATCTGAACTTTGTGCTGAATGCTTTATCAAAGGTACAGCTAGCACAGAGCCCAACAGCTGGAGCAAGAGAAAGTGCTATGTGCAGTTTTGTGCCCATGAACATGCATGGTACTTTCATCCAGTTATAGTAAATTAGCTATTATGTGTGATGGTATTATTCAGGTGTAATTAGAATTTGTCATTGCTCCTTGCAATATTTATCCATGCAATCATTGCAAATTCAAAGAAACTGACTATGACCACTTCATTTTGTTTGCTTGCCAAATGCCGTAATGCAAATAGACCACTCAACTTGCTTCATTAATAATCTGCACTGGCAGGGAGTGATTATATTCCCCAGTGAATACTTGGAAGGAAATATATATAAATGAAGTTTGTTGATATAGAGATTGATATGAACTACCCTTTAGATTTCATATTTCAACATCTGCAGGGGTACTGAGGCATACAGTGATACTAATGCAAAATAAAAGGCACTCCAATGCAAGCCAAAGTGCATTTGTTTCTGTATGTTGAAAACATGCAACTTTCTATAAATCTTTATTACAATAGAGGGAAGAAATTTCAATCGGCTTGACTTATTGATCCTGGTTAGCACTACCATGGTAGTATTGTAATAATGGTGATAAAGTTACAGTTGCAAAGTTAATTTGAGTTAAAAAAAAATATGACTGTCATTACAAACAGATAGTGGCCCCCCCCCCATTGTTTAAAAGCCAGAGATGGCGCCTTTAAACAATGAGGGAGGCACTATCTGTTTGTAATGTCTTGAGAAAGGCCCGGAACAGGACCGAAACTTTGACAATAAGTTTTCTTTCGTCAATCTTGGGGAACTACTATATATATATATATATATATATATATATATATATATATATATATATATATATATATATATATATATATATATATATATATATATATATATATATATATATATATATATATATATATATATATATAAACACTAACCCCTCTCAGCTTGCATAATAATTTACTCCACTTTCAACAAAAAATAAGTATATATTTAAGCTGGCCAACTACGTCAAAGTCATCCCATATCTGGCCAGTCCTACGCTTAATTTTCATCTGATTCATTAAGAATTCAATTGCTTAATTATACATTTTACAAAGGGACTAAGTTTTACCTGCAACTTACTAGCTGCTTTCAAAGTAAAACTCCCAAACTTGGCTGCCCTTTTATTAGACACCAGTGGGATCACCTGACTATAGCTGGGAGGGGTGGGAGCTACAACATGGAGCTGGTCACTGCTCCTGTATAACTATAACAAACAAGGGAAAGTTGTGCTCACCACTATTTTTTAAAACCATTAGGCGGGGGTGCAATGAGGGTGTGACCACAAAATACATATAGTCAGATATGGGATGACTTTGACGTAGTTGGCCAGCTTAAATATATTGCAATATATGGACAAACAATCCCTGTGTTGTTTAAAGGGTAAGGCATTTTTTAGTAGCAGTATGCACAAAATGTCTCTGTCTTAAATATATTGATAATGGGTTGAGTGCAGAGGACCTCTTGTAGTTGACTATTTTGTATGTATTTGTGGTCACACCCTCATTGCACCCCCGCCTAATGGTTTTAAAAAATAGTGGTGAGCACAACTTTCCCTTGTTTGTTATAGTTTATACAGGAGCAGTGACCAGCTCCATGTTGTAGCTCCCACCCCTCCCAGCTATAGTCAGGTGATCCCACTGGTGTCTAATAAAAGGGCAGCCAAGTTTGGGAGTTTTACTTTGAAAGCAGCTAGTAAGTTGCATTTAAAACTTAGTCCCTTTGTAAAATGTATAATTAAGCAATTGAATTCTTAATGAATCAGATGAAAATTAAGCGTAGGACTGGCCAGATATGGGATGACTTTGACGTAGTTGGCCAGCTTAAATATATTGCAATATATGGACAAACAATCCCTGTGTTGTTTAAAGGGTAAGGCATTTTTTAGTAGCAGTATGCACAAAATGTCTCTGTCTTAAATATATTGATAATGGGTTGAGTGCAGAGGACCTCTTGTAGTTGACTATATGTATTTTGTGGTCACACCCTCATTGCACCCCCGCCTAATGGTTTTAAAAAATAGTGGTGAGCACAACTTTCCCTTGTTTGTTATAGTTATACAGGAGCAGTGACCAGCTCCATGTTGTAGCTCCCACCCCTCCCAGCTATAGTCAGGTGATCCCACTGGTGTCTAATAAAAGGGCAGCCAAGTTTGGGAGTTTTACTTTGAAAGCAGCTAGTAAGTTGCAGGTAAAACTTAGTCCCTTTGTAAAATGTATAATTAAGCAATTGAATTCTTAATGAATCAGATGAAAATTAAGCGTAGGACTGGCCAGATATGGGATGACTTTGACGTAGTTGGCCAGCTTAAATATATTGCAATATATGGACAAACAATCCCTGTGTTGTTTAAAGGGTAAGGCATTTTTTAGTAGCAGTATGCACAAAATGTCTCTGTCTTAAATATATTGATAATAGTACAAGGACTAGCCACACACAATTTAACTGAACTGCAGGCCCTGATTTGTGGAAAGGCCACCTAGGCCCGGGCCTTGGGTGACAGGATTTTAGGGAGGCGGCATGCTGCCCAACCACAACCACATTGGTTCAAGAACACTGGGGATAAAAAAAAATATTTTTTTAAATTTCCTGTGCGCTATATCCAGATGATGAAAATTTGCATGAATGAAGGGGAGGGGACAGGGGCGACGAACAGCAGTGGGCCATGGGGTGCCCACTATGTAAATCCAGCCCTGCTGAACTGGAGAGATTTTGTATGGATGAATGATCAAAATTACCGCCATTCAGAATCAAGACACTCAAAGGCTATAGGAGGAGTCTAGAGGCTGTTAAATTTGCAAAAGGAGGCTCAACTAAGTATTGATGGAATATCTTTGTTGGGGTGCCCACATTTATGTTATGATGCATATTGCATATTTTCTGTTAATCCAATAAACTTTATGTAACTGCTGAAATACTACTGTTTCCATAAGACATGATATATATTAAAAGGAAGTTGCTACTTTTAAAGCTCAGCCAATGATAAACAAAGTTCCAAAGAATTAAGAGGGGTTCCCAAACGTTTTCATATGACTGTATGTACACACAGAGACAACCATGGCCCCATAAGTGGCACTGTAGGGAGTACATGTTGTCTTGATCCTGCAATACTCTTGGTAAAGGGGTGGCCTCTTGTCCTTTGTTCTCCTGAGTGTCAAAAAAGATCATCTGCTTTATGTCTATAGTGTACATACTTAGCATAGAGTAACAAAGTACATGTTCCCTCAAAAGCACCTCTTTTCCAAAGAAGACAACATCAGTTTTTTTTATTCCTTTTACCAGTTTAGTTGCACATCTCTGCACGTTTTCCTGCTCAATCACATCCTTCCTAAGGACCAGTGTACAAAAGTGCATTGCATACTCAAGGTGGTCTTCTATAAAGAGAAAAAATTTTCATCCTTCAAGTCAAAGGACATTTGTGTACAAGAGTACTTTATCAGGTTTGGCAGAAACTGACACTGCTTACAGTGACACTTTCAGTTGTCCATAATTATCCCTAAAGTTATTCCCAGTTAAGGAGGCCCAAAAATGCACACAAATGTGCAAACATGCAAGTAGAAGCTAACGTTAAAGTGGGGATGCTGTAATTTTCAGCACACACATTTGTGCTCAGTGCATGTACACAAAAATGCAAGGAGTGTGTTTGTGTGCCAGAATGTTGTATGATGGCATCAATATGCACATAATTATATGTCCTTTTTGCCCATTTCATTTACACTTGTGACCACTGCGCAATGACTTCCTTGGACAAAACTAACAAAAAGAATAAGTAACACCCTTACAGAGCCTCAACAAATCCATGCAAAAGGGATACTGCTATACATATTTAATGCTATTTTAATAGAGTTTTGCAGCTTTTATATGCACTAAATAATATTGTATTGATCTTTCTATGTAATTCCAGGCTGTATTCTATAATAACCTTAAAATGATGTGTTGGAACAGGAAGTGGCTTTGGTACTAAGGAAATGTGTTCCCCCAAGAACATGACTTTTAATTTAGGGATTGCAGAAGCAAGTTAAAATTACTGTCTCTCTATACAGTATATATGATAAATGATTTGCATTTTGTTAGTGTGGATAATGTAGGGCAGCCACTGTGTGCATAAGTGAATGACATACTGAGCATAATGTGGTTGTGTAAGAGAGATAAATACCATAGTACAACACCAATTGTTCCAGCAGACTTCAGACTGCAGATATCTATTAATGCAATGTATGTCCTTCAAAGCAGACAGATTCCACTACAGTGCATTGTACTTTGTACAGTAAATGCTGCTGAATAATACGAAACATAAAAAGATTATTATGTTTAGCAAAGTGTGCAATGGACTTCATTGGTGTAACTTTTATGCCATTAAGTGGCTGTCAAGGTAACACCATAAAGAGAGAAGCAAAATCAAATCAAGAAAAAGTAATTGGAGAGAACAATGTTCCAGCTGTTGGGACATTGTTGGCAGGATTTGCTTCCATTTGTAAGAGGTTGGGCACTGATGTTGGATGATGAGGCCTGGCTCCCATTGACATTCCAATTCATTCTACAGGAGTTCAGTTGGGTTGAGGTGCCCAGAATTGTCAAGAATGTCATTGTATGATGTAGTGGCACCTGGGTTGGCAATGATGGCTCAAGCTTCGATTGCCAATTCCAATAATTAGAAGGGGCATACTTTTGGCCATATAGTGTACTTCCAAAGTAGTTGCAACAGCCAAGGCCCAAATAGAGACAATAACATTATTATCCTTAATTTACATTGTGCTAAACTATTGAGAGTTGTCTTATAGAGATCACTCATGATTTACTCAAGTCCCTTCCCCAATGGAACTTGCAGTGTAAGGCCCCTACCTTGTATGAAGGTAAGAGAAATAGTTGCATCTGTAGAAATAAGTCAAATCAATTGGACTTGCTGTGTTATTTTTCCTTTAAGATGTTTTAGCAGTCATCCAACTGGCTTTCTCAATTCAGAATAACTTGTACATAGGATCTTTCTCCGGTATATATCCTCTCGAATGTTGCTTGGGTCATCAAACCTATACATCACAGAGCAGACAAGATCCCCACCAGCACAGAGGCTAAGTTGAAATAGATGGAACATCTCCATCTCTCTGCTGCCACTTTGCAGAGTGATTTGTCTAAATTGGGAAACTGGGCAGCAAACTGAAAAAATCAGGTTCAATGTTGATAAATGCAAGGTTATGCACTTTGGCACTAAATGGCAGTGTGTTGGGAGTTTCCTTAAATGAGAAGGATCTAAGGGTTTTGTAGATAAATTCTGGGCAGTGTCATTCTGTGGCTACTAAAGCAAATAAAGTTCTGTCTTGCATAAAAAAGAGCATTGACTCGGGATGAAAACATAATTATGCCGCTTTATAGGTTCCTGGCAAGGCCTCATCTGGAGTATGCAGTGCAGTTTTGGACTCCAGTCCTTAAAGGAACAGTTCAGTGTGAAAATAAAAACTGTGTAAATAGATAGGCTGTGCAAAATACAAATGCATCTAATATAGTTAGTTAGCCAAAGATGTAATGTATAAAGGCTGGAGTGAACAGATGTCTAATAAAACAGCCAGAATCCAACTTCCTGCTTTTCAGCTCTATAACTCTGAGCTAGTCAGCGACTTGAAGGGGGGCCACATGGGACATTTCTCTTCAGTGAGTTTGTAATTGATCCTCAGCATTCAGCTCAGATTCAAAAGCAACAGAAATGACCCATGTGGCCCCCCTCAGGTCTCTGATTGGTTACTGCCTGGTAACCAGGGTAATCAGTCAGTGTAAACCAAGAAAGCTGAAAAGCAGGAAGTAGTGTTCTGACTGACATGTTATCATTCCTCCCAACTGTCCCTTTTTCAGAGGGACAATCCCTCTTTTGACAGTTCAACCTGTAGTCCCTCATTTGTACTGGAAAGTCCCTCTTTTCTATGCACTGACCAGCCAGAAAAAGAAACAAAGTTTCTTATTTAATTGGCTTTTAGCAGAGAGCACAGAGCAGCTGTGCAAATAAAATACTTTATAACAATTTTGAGACACAAAAAAAACAGTTTAGATAAGGAGAAATATTTTCAAACTTTCATAACCTGCCAAATTTTGTAACATGAACATGGTAATTAGGGGGTGTGGCCACAAAAAGGGGTGTGGTCAAAATATTTTCGCGAAAAAAATTTTGTCCCTCTTTTTACTTCCAAAATGTTGGGAGGTATGTGTTATACATCAAATCACTCCAGCCTTTATACATTACATTTTTTGGCTAACTAACTATATTAGAAACATTTTTTATTTTGCACAGCCTATCTATTTACTCAGTTTTTATTTTAACACTGCACAATTCATTTAAGAGGGATATAAATGAGCTGGAGAGGGTGCAACTAAACTGGTTAGAGGGATGGAAGAAATTATGAGGGTAGACTGTCAAGGTTGGGGTTGTTTTCTTTGGAAAAAAAGGTGTTTGCGAGGGGACATGATTACACTTTACAAGTACATTAGTGGACATTATAGACAAATAGCAGGGGACCTTTTTAACCCATAAAGTGGATCACCGTACCAGAGGCCACCCCTTCAGACTAAAAGAAAAGAACTTTCAATTGAAGCAACGTAGGGAGTTCTTCACAGTGAGGACAGTGAGGTTGTGGAATGCACTGCCGGGTGATGTTGTGATGGCTGATTCTGTTAAGGCCTTTAAGAATGGCTTGGATGATTTTGTCGACAGACATAATATCAAAGGCTATTGTGATACTAAACTCTATAGTTAGTAAAGATATGGGTATATAATTTATGTGAAAGTATGGAGGGGTGTGTGTGTGGATGCTGGGTTTTCATTCGGAGGGATTGAAATTGATGGACTTTGTCTTTTTTCAACCCGATTTAAATGTAACTAACTATGTAACTATCTCATAGGAGCCCTGAAGACGTGTGGGTATCCAGATTTGGCTTTTGTGAAAACCAGTAGAAAAAGATGCAATAACATCAAGACTATCGGTGAAGGTGGAAAACAGAACAGGAGAAAGGATTTGGTCCTCCCATATGTAGCTGGGGTGTCGGAAAAACTTTTTAATAAACACTACATCCCTTCTGCTTTAAACCCAGGAACTCACTGAGGCAGCAAATAGTTCACTCAAAGGACCCAACCCCATACCGCAGTGAGAAGTGCTCTGATTTGTATGTGGGGAAAACCAAACAGTTACACCAGCATATGGCGCACCACAAAAGACAATGCTTGACAAAGGGGGTTACCCCCGAAACGTTGCTTTGCACTCCGATTTTATAAAAGATTGAAATTTCCATGCAGACCTGAGTGCCGCCATGTTTTTTCCACAGAATTGCATTGGGAGGTTGCCGAGCCTCCAACCGCGTGCACCAGGCATATCTATATCCACTGGAAAGGAGGGTGTGTGAATCCACATCACATTGTTTGCACCACAAAAGAGCCAGCTCCTCTGGTCAGGACTCAGCCGTGTACCTACATCTAAAAGAAAAAAAAAGGACACATGTTTGAAGACCGTCAAGTCCAGATTCTAGACTGGGAAAGCGACTGGTTCAAAAGAGGTTTTAAAGCAGACATATATGTAAAAACTGAAAAACCAAGTCTGAATAGAGACTGGGGGTGCGACATCTATTGTCTGCCACAAACAATGCTGTTTTGGCACCTCTCCCTGGAAGGTTTAATAACACATCAAAGCTCCAATCTTGCTAATACAATCAACACCTAAATTAATGACATCATTGTGGATTATGATAAACAGATTATGCTGATTGGAGCAACATTTCAGAGGATATATACCGAAGAAAGATCCTATGTATAAATTATTCTGAATTGAGAAAGCCAATTGGATGACTGGTGAAACATCTTCAAGGAAAAAAAAACACAGCAAGTCCAGTTGATTTGACTTATTACTACAGAATACAGATATACCATGATCTGGATTAATGAGAATCTTCACAAACAGAAATAATTGCTTTTTAACACATATGCTAGCATCAGCTGAGCCATAAGTGACCTTACAAACATGTAACCTACCATTTGATCTTGTTTTAACCCACAGCTTACTGCAATTTAAATAATTCAATCTTCCCAGAGCTGTATGGCAAGGTGATAGGGGTACCCGGCAGTGCTAGGAGACCCAGCAATGGCACCACATATGGTACTGCATATTTTCTTGATCCTGTAATACTCTTGGTAGCTCTGGTGGCAATGGAAGTAGACTTAACTTCAATGCCCTGCAATACCTGTTGTCTCCATCTCTATAGCTTCCTCCTGTGTGCCTGAATTAGCTGCTGAGTGTTTTGTTTTTCTTACTCTGAGCCTATTTTTTCAAGCAATCTTACCATGTAATATGTAGCTAGCTACAAATCAGTGGGGTTGGGTTGGACATGGAGCCATTAATTTTTAGACAAAAAAATTAGGATTGGGCAATTTTGCATTTTTATCTAATAAATGGATAGTTCTGTTCCCTTCTTGTTATTCTACATTTTCAGGTTTGTGTGCCTTGGCAATAAAGTAAATGTTGCTTTGTACTATATCTCCCTGCCAAAATATCAGGACGTTCTTGTTTCTACAGAATACATAATTAATTTATTTACATCATATATATATATCTAACAGGACAGGATTTCTATCATCAGAAGTGTACCCTTTACAATGATTGCATCAATATTGCAGTCATTTCTATTTTTATCTATCCATTCCATTTTTATCTATCTATGTAGATAGATAAAAGAGAAAGGCGGGACTGTAGCATTTATGACATTGGTACTACAGAGGAAGCAGATCCTGCAGTTGCAGAAGGCCCAGGAGTTTAGAGGGCCCAGTAAGGCCCTAATTAATGAGTGATTTTTTGGTAGAATAGTTCAATTTACCAATGTTTGGGGCCCTAAAGTGAATTTGCTGTTGGGCCCAGTAACATCTAATTACGCAACTGGGTACTTTTATGCCAGTATGAAGATTCCAATGCTTGATAAAGAGTGGAGTGCCACTAGAAACGTTTCATGCTTATGCTGCCCCAAGATGGAATAATTAAAGGCGATTTTTAATTAAGAATTTGGAGTGAGAACCATTGCTGTTACTGAACTGCAGAGCCCATTCATCCATAGTTTCATCATTCACTTTTTAAACAGTGTATGATGCCACCCTTTGTTTACATATTACTTGGTTTCTTCAAAAGGTGGTACATGTATAAATGCTAAAGAATGCATATAATGAAAACGAAAAGGCTAACCCAGTACAAGCTTTCTGGACAATAGGCAGAGAAAATGGAGAACATAACTTGAGAAAGAGAGATAGTTTCAGTAGAAGCACACAACACACGATTGTGTATAACTTGTAAGTACTTGCATAATACAGGTATAGGACTTGTTATGCAGAATGCTTGGGACCTGGGGTATTCCAGATCTGTATTCCACAGTCCCTTCCCAGAGACTATTATCCCCCCTGCTACTATAGGCACCATCTCTCCCTACTACACCTGCTATCCTACAGCCACAGTCCCTTCCCAGAAACTATTATTTCACTGCTACTATAGACACCATCTCTCCCTACTATACCTGCTATCCCACAGCCACAGTCCCTTCCCAGAGACTATTATCCCACTGCTACTATAGGCACCATCTCTCCCTACTATACCTGCTATCCCACAGTCCCTTCCCAGAGACTATTATCCCCACTGCTACTATAGGCACCATCTCTTTCTACTATACCTGCTATCCCACAGCCACAGTCCCTTCCCAGAGACTATTATCCCACTGCTACTATAGGCACCATCTCTCCCTACTATACCTGCTATCCCACAGTCACAGTCCCTTCCCAGAGGCTATTATCCCTACTGCTACTATAGGAGCCATTTCTCCCTACTATGGGGCAAATTTACTTACCTCCGAATTTGCGCCAGCGTTGCCTGCGCCGCACTTCGGCGCACTTGCCAGGTGTAGATTTGCCAGGGCGCCGCTAATTCACTAAAATCCGAAGTTGCGCTCAGGGAGGCGAAAGGTAGCGAAGTTAATTCGTCAAGCAAAGCAAAGTGATGCTAGTGATGCCTAATTTGCATACGGCGCCAAGTTAAAGTACAATGGACGTATATGTAGCAGCAAATACATTACACTACACAAGCCTGTGAAAGCTTCATAAAATAAAATAGAGTTGTTATTTTGCCCTATACATCTGCCCACTGTATAGGTTCCATATGTTAGGAAATGTAGGGGGGAAGGAGGGTACCCCCAAAAAAATTTACGATCTTTTTCAGCCTATCACCCTTAAAAAAGTAAGACGCCAGTGTTTTTGGGACATAGAAAAAATGTTAACTTTTTTTTGAAGCAAGCCCTATCTACTCCATTGCACTTTGCCTGGTCTGAGGTGGCGAAGACAAGTCTGGCGCAAGAGGTAACGTTCAGTAAAATCAGCAAGTTAGTGAATTAGCGTAGTTACGTCCCTTTGCCATAGCGCAACTTCGCCACTGCTACTATAGGCCCCATCTCTCCCCACTATACCTGCTATCCCATAGCCACAGTCCCTTCCCAGAGACTACTATTCCTACTGCAATTATAGGCACCATCTCTCCCTGCTATACTTGTTATCCCACAGCCACAGTCCCTTCCCAGAGACTAATATTCCCACTGCTACTATAGGCACTGTCTCTCCCTACTGTCCCAAAGCCACAGTCCCTTCCCAGTGACTATTATCCCACTACTAGTATAGGCACCATCTCTCCCTACTACACCTGCTATCCTACAGTCACAGTCCCTTCCCAGAGACTTTTGTCCCCACTGCTACTATAGGCACCATTTCTCCCTATTATACCTGCTATCCCACAGTCACAGTCCTTTCCCAGAGACTATTATCCCACTGCTACTATAGGCACCATTTCTCCCTATTATACCTGCTATCCCACAGCCACTGTCCCTTCCCAGGGCAGTGGAAGTGGAAGAAGATATGAAGTGGCAGAATGGGGAAGGAAGGAGGATAAAGTTTTTGTAGAACAATGCAATAGAAAATGAATAAAGAGAGGATTGTTGGTTTATGTGTACTTGTAGGATCACAAAACCTAAGTCTAAACCTCAATGTGATTATAGAAAGCTATTATACTAGAACCCCATGATTCTTCACTAGATAGGCATGCTGTGGGAAAGGGATCCTGCTATGACAGCTTACAGCAGATGAAAAGAACATTAAGATCCAAGTCCAAATGTCACAGAAAACGTGTCCTTGAAAACTTACCTGCAGCTCTTAAGACCCTCTTTAATAGTCTATTTTGACATAAAACTCTTTCTTTATCTGTTTTAATCTGTGTGCCTATTTAGGGCTATGTTTTTAAATGCTTTGTACATTCCATGTCTTAGTCATTGGCCGCTGTGAAAGAGAAAACAACCTTCTCGGTTATATTGCAGTTTGTTTTTTTGCAATTTACACATATTAGGAGATGCCTGTTTCCCCTGGCAACTATTAGCTTCATGGAAAATGCTTTTATTTCATTTGTTAGCTTGTATTACCTGTTATTCCAAAAGGCCCAAAGTTCTCAGAGTACACTTTTAGTTGAATTTCCTACTTAAAGAAGAGAGAAAGTAATTTTATACTTGGGGGTGGCAAAAGTTAGGCACCCCCAAGTGAGTGTATTTACTTGCCTGACACTCTGGGCCTGTGCTTCTATCAGCAGAAAACTGCACTGGCCTGGGGTTCTTCCAAAATTGGTTAAAAGAGTGGATCTCAAACTGTGAGGCTACCTTTAGCATGAAATGCATAATGCCATAGAGATGTTGCTCAAATAGGCTTCTTTGTGTTTTTAACTTATATTCTGGTGACCTCTGTGGTGTGTTTGAGTGCCTAACGCCCCCTTTTTTCTGTGGTTTGAGCATACATTTTTTTTGTAGCCTTTGCTGGGGGCTGGGGAACCAAGACAATGTATATAAGTTGGTGAGTTTACAAACAATTTGTTTTCACCATGGTACTTTGTATTACATTTTTTACATTATTTTCATAGATAGTTTCTTTTGCGATCTTAGGGGACCTAAATACATGTAGATAGTAGCCTGATGGCCAATTTAGGTGAAATCTAAGGCTGATTTATTATAGTATGGAAATATAAGAACTAGGTTATGAGCTTAGAGGTGCCATAACAAATCTTTGACTACAAAGGAAGTGTGTCTTAACCCCAAAATTCTTAGTGTTAAGGATATGACACAGGATGCAATTCTGGGAAATGAATAGCTCTGCAAACATCAAGAGGGTCAAAGACTAGAGAAGATGTTGGATGAGGTGGGTTAGGTCAGACTGGGGAATGGTCTGTATACATATCAAAAATGCCTATTTTTTGTAAAGTATGCACTCCCTTTTTACGATCGTTCGAATCCCACTAACCGCACGATAATTTTGAAGGATTGGTCGGGCTTCCGTAAAATCGGTCGTTCAGCAAAAAGAATCGTCGCATCTATGGGGAGTTTAAGACTGTTGATACAATGTGAGACAAGCAGCTGATTAACAGACCTGTCTTTGCTGGGGAACCAAGACTGTTGCAACATTGTTTAAAAAGTAACAACTGGGAGTTAAGAGATTACTGCTTTCAATAGCAATTACAAATAACTTTAAAAGCACCGAAAAATTGTAATGAATACATATTGGAAAGTTGCTTAGAATTATGTTTTCTTTTATTAGGCAACTTTTTACTTTTTAAGTTGCAAAAGTCTTAGTTCCCCAGCAAAGACAGGTCTGTTAATCAGTTGGCTTGTCTCACAATGTATCACCAGTTTGAGCCACCAGGGCACAGAATAGAAAGGGACAGACAAACACTGGCTTTCAACAGCAATAGGCATACAAATAACTTTAAAACCATAGAAAATATGCAATGAATGTATGTATATTGGGTTGACTTGCCATTTAAGGTTCCATGTTTACCAGCAATAATGGTCACCCGACAAAGGCTTTAACTGCAAACAAGAATACAGTTATTGTGTAAAATTCATTATACATACATTGCTGCAAGGCTGTTGGGTCAGGTTTTGCCGAAGATCATGGTTCTGGTGTGTTTGTGTTTGCATGCTGTTTACTGTTCCTCAGATAAGATGCTTTATTAAACTGGCATTTGTGATGTCAGCAGATTGATAGGAGTGATAGGATAGGAGAAGCAGCTTTTATGCAGGTCAACGAGCAGCCCACATGCTTAGAAGAGAATCAATATATTTTAGCACATTCTCCAAACGTTACAGAATGAGGACATACTGTCTGTCTCTCTTCACCATCCTCACTGCGATCAGACATCTGTGCTCAGAATTCTGCTGCCTATCCTCAGCATGGTCCATACCACTTTACAGGCCACTTGACTAATTATAAAGCAGGAATCACAAATAAATTATTTTGGGTAAAAACAAATCTAAAGCCTAAGCTACAACTGGTTTCTACAGGAATCTTTTCTTAGCCCCCTCTCCCTCTAGCTGTATGTTTTCACATATGAAGGGAATTTAATGGAAAACTGTACCCCTGGAAATTGCAGGTCTCTTATTTAAAGCACTGTTTTATAAAATGATAAAGCAGCCCTTGTTTAAAGCACTGTTTTATATAATGATATAGCAGCCATTATTTAAAGCACTGTTTATATAAAACATAAAGTATCTTCATGATAAAAATGTATATTTCTAACAGGGGCATGTGTCGTTGGATAATCCCATAATAAAACCCTGCAATTTATGTCCTGACAGACATTTAGGACACTGGTCTTGGCAGGGGCCATCATATTCATTTTAGACAATTCACTATTAATCAGTCGAGATTCAATCTAAGAAAATGGGCAATAAATAAAGGAGAAATAGAAAGAACTTCAAAATGCGGCTACAGAGAACATGGGCAGGTAGGCTACTTTGTCAGAGAACTTGCTTTGGCGACAAATTCACACGGCGTTACTTTAGGAGTCCAGACCATTCTCCGGTTCATAGTTACAAGGGCTGCGTCAGGTCCTTGGGACCTCATAAGCAAAATTATTAAAAAAAAACACTTTCAGAGGACTGTACTACAGAGATCCCCACCCTGACTCAAAGTTATCTGGGGACATCTTCGCCGCATCTGTGACAATTCTACACATTTCAGTTGCCGTGGGTGAGTTGGGGCAAACAGTAGACAGAACAGTTACTGAGGGTGACTGGATGAGAAGGGCTTAAATTAAGGTGACTTCCACAAATATGGAGAAGTTGACATGTCTGGCTATTAATGAATAGACCCAATTGAAAAACAAATGATACTGGAGACATGCTGTAGGTCAGGGGTGCCCAAAAGGTAGATTGGGATATACCAGTAGACCTTTAGTTGGTCATTAGTAGATCTCAAGACATTATCAACAAACAGCTTGACTAAATCACCGCCTGTTTTATTCAGATATTGTATTTATTTTGTTAAGGTTACATAAGAAATAGTTAATAATAATAATAATAATTATAATAATTATAAATAATATAACAATAATATAATAATACATACATACATAATAAATAATTACATTCTTAAATATAGAAATACACACACCTCACCTCACATTAGTAAAGTATGGGCACTCCTGCTGTAGGTGACTATGGGTGGTATGGAGAGTGTGTTAAACTAAATTTTGCACTGTAGCCCAAGTTTGTGTTTATACTGTTGATGGCATTTTATAAGAGGGACTACCTGGTATAATTTTGTGCAGCAGCTTCCCATGTACCTGCTGGCCTAGATATATCCTATTTAGAGCATCACTTCCTTCCTTCTACCCGTGTCTAGCCAAATGGTAGCCCTACCTTACCATCCTCTCCTAATAAAATTATTCTTAATTTAGTGTCAAACTGGTCACAGGGACCCCAGGAAAACTCCCGGTGAGCCCAGGTGTCAGTGGGCCCTCTTGCTTCTAACCATTTGGTATATTTCATAGTCATTCCATATTTCTGTGTTGGAACAAAAATTCTAAATAGATGGAACACTATCGACTATAACAAGTAAAGAAAAGAGTCTAAGAAAATAAAGAGGTTTAATAACGAAAGGAGGAAAACAATTTTGGAGAGTTGGCCTATGGTCTAAGGTAATCTGGTGGTCCCTCTGGCATCCCAGTTCAGCACTGTCTATATAGTGCAAACATATTGCACAGTCCTTTACAAAGATTATACATCATTCCATTAGTGGAGCTTACAATCTAAGCCATAAGTAACACCAACAAAGGCAGTAACATGCTGACTATGCCCCTTTAAACCCCAACTTCACCTTGGTATATAAATAGAGAAGAGTGATGGGGGAGCTGACAGCTCTGTGTCAAAAAGAACATGATATGCACAGAATAAAAGTAATTACTAGCAAGTAATAACCTAAAATATACATATTTGACACTCCCCATTAAACAAGATATATTTCCCCTTCATTATGTGTGTTTTCTTTCCTCTGAGCATTAATGCCCCTTTAATACAGAAGCAATGAAACAGAGACAAACAGAGAGAGATTTAATCTTTTTTTTTTTAATGCTGTCTATTTCACAATGTAAGGCTAGAAGCCAGCCACATATTGACTGCTGAAGCAAAGACGTGTATTTCTCAACCAACAACACGCAGAATGGTTTTCTTTATGTTGTAAAATCCTTGGATCTTGGCACTGCTCACTTATTTGTAATTATTCCCTGTCTGCCAAGTTGCTGGTCAATTTTCAGCACTTTGTTTTCCTGGCCTCTGTGAAGCCACCAGAAATAGTACTGCTAATTGTTATAGTAGCAGGGCAGCTTTTAAAAAGACAATGTGTGTTGAGGGTGGGTGTACAATATAAGTAATTTGGCAAAGCTTTGTTTTTTTAAAGCTTTCTTTGGTTGAAGGTATTTATGAATTGTTTTAAGATGGCCATACACATATAAGATTCGCTTGTTTGGTGAGGTTGCCAAACGAGTGGATATTTCCCCCAAGTTTTCCAACAAAAGGTGGGCAATAGGATAATCTGATTGTTCGCCCCTACGACCAAATGATTGCATTTCAATTATGGGCATACCAGCTGACAGGACGGGGACTGCATCAACTAGCCATTGCATTCCTTGTTTGGGCAGGAAAATCAAACCTGCCCAATCGTGATCTGCCCAATTTGTGCCCGGATAGCCTTCTGGAAGGCCTGTCGGAGGGCCCCATACAATGGCAGATAAGCTCTGAATTGGTCTAAAGGACCCAAATCGGCAGCTTAATTCTGCCCATGTATGGCCACCTTAATGCATTAATTAATTAACGTATTAATGCTCATGTATTGTCACTAAGTGCAAGGTAAATGTGGTCCGGCAATATAGGCAGTTTTGGTGCACCTACCCAACCATCTTTGTACAGAATGTATGTATGATATTACAGTCCCGTGAATTCATAAAATCATATAATTTCAGCCACCAATGGATCGTCTTGGCACTATGGTGTGGTATTAAAAGGTTTCAAAGACATGGCACCAACCTCTGACTTCCTCTCAGATCCAACTATTTGATAATTATTTATTAATGCTAAACTGGGTAATTTTAGCCAAGATATGGGCAACTATAGGCTGTGGTTACATCTGTGGTGTCTAATTAACAGCTGCATTTGGGGTCTCCAGTTTTACCTCATTTTGTCCCTATCAGCGTTGCTATACCAGCACCAATAAAATGACAAAGTCTTTAAATCGGTTACAGCACGCATATAAAAGGTACAGCTGCAAGGGTTCTTTGTGTAGCACCAAATGCATAGGTTCTCATGAACCAAAAAAATAACCATCTTCTGAGCCAAAGCAAAAACACTAATTAAATAATCAATATTTGGTCTCAAATGAGTTATTGCACCTGAGAGTATCATAACTCTGTTCTATATCTTACTAGCACAACGACACACTTTTAACTACTGTATATTGGTCATCCAAAACAAGCCCCATATCATTTAAAAACACCATCTAATGGCACCCAGTAGACCAAGCATTGACAACATGTTAAGGGTGTAGCGTGTGACACTTAAATGGGCATCAGTAAAGCAGGAGAAGCAGGGAGGCAGATGATAGGTAACTTTGGGACCAGTGCTTGAATATTAGAAATATGTTCTCTGTAATGGTTAACTTTGAATGTTTTCTGATTGCAATTATGCACGTTCTTCTATATTATATTGAAAGACAGTATTCTACTTGATCATAGATTAATAACCAGAGGGTTGTTTGTCTGTACACTCCTGACGAAGATCCATGTGGGGGATAGAAATGTTGAGTTTAATAAATATTTCTTTATTTTTGACTTGAAACCCTGTGAGTGTGCCTTTCTGTGCATATATACTGACCTTTCTTGGCAGGCACCCAGGTATGTACCTGAGTAAACGGTGTGCACCTTTGGAACTGTGAATATATAAGGAAAGATTCTATGTAAACAGAATAATAAACAGTAAAATAAATGCTAAGCTTGTTTCTTGGCCTATAAAACATTTAATAGTTAAAGTACTTTTGCTAACAAGTTAGATCAGGCAACTAGAACATTACTGCAATATCAAGGCAACAGAGGTGCACTATTATTCCTAGGTTTCTATTCTTAAACAATGATGCATCAATCCTATTTTTAAAAATAGATGGGAAGGAAAACTGTTTTCTGAACCAAATACAAAAGAGAGAGGGAGAAAGAGAACAGAACAATCTGCTATGATATAGAAATGTATATTTTTCTAAGCAAACTAACAGAATGTATTAGATTAGACAATATAACACAACCAAAATCTCACCCTAACTAACCTCCTTAGCTCATTACATAGTTAAAGATACAGTACATAGAAACACTAGTGTAACAGTCATCCTGCTATAGTTCCAGGGGGCCCAGGGCAGCAAATAAATATTTTCCATATGTTCCTAAAAGCAGACACCATCATCATATAGCGTTAAAACTGCTGAGCTTTGGCTGTGATGGAGTGCCTTGTATTTTGTGTTCTTTCAATCAACATAGAAAATATATTAGTACAGTTTAGTAAAAACACAGAGGTACCATAAACCAAGGAGTGGTGATGAGTAGGGATGGGCAAATGTTTTGCATTGTTTTGCCGCAGAAATGACCCCCATAGACTTGTATGGCTTTGTGCATCAAAAAAAAATTACTTGTGTCCAAAAATTTTTGAGGCTGTATTGTTTGGAAAAACAATACGGGTCAAATTCACCCAACCCTAGTGATGAGCAAATTTTCACCAAGTTTCACTGCTAAAATGACGCCCAAAAAAAAAAATTGTAGTCGAACTTGCAAAAAGAAATGTTGCCCATAGACTTTTTGCATAGAATTTTTGCAGTTTCGCACATTTTTGATGAAGAGAAACGGCTCAGATTTGCCCATTACTGCTGAGGAGTCAACATTGATACATCTACTTCATAGCCCTGGTTTTTCTAATAGAGCAGCGCTGTCCAACTTCTGTGGTACCGAGGGGCGGAATTCATCTGGACTACGTGGTAGAGGGCCAGTAATGAATACCAGTGTTGGCCCACTTTAAACCACACCCATATCACCACATGAACTTTTAAGACCGTGTCCACATTAATGGTGGTAGCATAAAAAACAAAAAAAAAAAACAAATAGTTGGTGCTCACTGCAGGGATATCATTCATCACTCATATTGTCATATTAAAACACACCTTAAATCCATGTGACTCCTCCACCTCCACCCCTGAGGATAACACAGCAACCCCCAACACATGATTAAATACCTCAAGGACCCCTAACAAGTATTTCCAAATGCTAACAACCCCCCCCCCCCACCAGGTTCACCTCCCACTGACAGAGTGTGGCACACACAGGCAGAGTATGGTGCCGCACACACACACAGGCAGATTAGGACAGGTAGAGTATGACACACACAGGGAGCATATGGCAGGTAAAAATATGGCACACACAGGGAGCATAGGACAGGTAGAGTATGACACACACACACACATGGAGCATAGGGCAGGTACAGTATGGCACACACAGGGTGCATATGGCAGGCAGAGTATGGCGCACACACACAGGAAGCATAGGGCAGGCAGAGTATGGCGCACACACAGGAAGCATAGGGCAGGCAGAGTATGGCACACACAGGGAGTATAGGGCAGGCAGAGTATGGCACACACAGGAAGCATAGGGCAGGCAGAGTATGGCACACACAGGGAGCATAGGGCAGGCAGAGTATGGCACACACAGGAAGCATAGGGCAGGCAGAGTATGGCACACATATAGGGAGTATAGGGCAGGCAGAGTATGGCTTACACAGGGAGCATAAGGCAGGCAGAATATGGCACACACAGGGAACATATTTCAGGCAGAGTATGGCTCACACAGGGAACATAAGGCAGGCAGAATATGGCACACACAGGGAGCATAGGGCAGGCAGAATATGACACACACAGGAAGCATAGGGCAGGCAGAGTATGGCGCACACACAGGAAGCATAGGGCAGGCAGAGTATGGCACACAAAGGGAGTATAGGGCAGGCAGAGTATGGCACACACAAGAAGCATAGGGCAGGCAGAGTATTGCACACACAGGAAGCATAGGGCAGGCAGAGTATGGCACACATATAGGGAGTATAGGGCAGGCAGAGTATGGTTTACACAGGGAGCATAAGGCAGGCAGAATATGGCACACACAGGGAACATATTTCAGGCAGAGTATGGCTCACACAGGGAGCATAAGGCAGGCAGAATATGGCACACACAGGGAGCATAGGGCAGGCAGAATATGACACACACAGGGAGCATAGGGCAGGCAGAGTATGGTACACACAGGGAGCATAAGGCAGGCAGAATATGGCACACACAGGGAGCATAGGGCAGGCAGAGTATGGCACACACAGGGAGCATAGGGCAGGCAGAGTATGGCACACACAGGGAGCATAGGGAAGGCCAAGAGTATGGCACACAGGGAGCATATGTCAGGCAGAGTATGGCACACACAGGAAGCATAGGGCAGGCAGAGTATGGCACACACAGGGCATATAGGGCAGGCAGAGTGTGGCTCACATGGGGAGCATAAGGCAGGCAGAATATGGCACACACATGGAGCATAGGGCAGGCAGAATATGGCACACACAGGGAGCATATGGCAGGCAGAATATGGCTCACACAGGGAGCATAGGGCAGGCAGAATATGGCACACACAGGGAGCATAGGGAAGGCAGAGTATGACCTACAGGGAGCAAAAGGCAGGCAGAATACAGCAGAAGTAAGTGAAACCTATCAGGACCACTCTAAGATGAACAGTTCATACTGTGCTACATACAGTGACACAGTGCTGGTGCCCCTCCAGCAGTTTGTACAAGTGTGAACCCGTGAACAATGTGGGCACTTTCAGTCTGGGTCTGAGATGTGAACAGTACAGGGATTTAGGGGTGTGAACAATAAAGGTTTCACAGGTGTGTACAATGCAGGAGTTTCTGGTTTGAATTTGAGGTGTAAACAATGCAGGGGCCAGTTAAGGTAAACAGTCACAGCAGGCAGACTTTTATGTGGGGGCCACGGGACTCCAGTTGGACAGCACTGTTATAGAGTATGATTTATTTTACATTGGCTCTATTGCTCAGTGACAAACTAGTCCCATTATCCAAGTGCCCCATTTACATTTTTGCCTGTTTTGAGAAATTGGATGCAACTCAAATTAGCAATTGAAGCCATCATCCACTGTCAATATACAGCATTCTACCTGCACAGCTGTTTACAGTTACTTTATTTTATACAGGTTACCCTAATGGGGAGTAAGTTTTCCTGGGGTGAGGGGGGCAAGTTGGATCAGTAGTTGGCTGCTCAGCCTGAATGTCAGATACAACTGAAAGCCCAGGCTGACGATATATTAAGGTGATATTGGAATTATGGCTGAATGACTGATACACCAATGTTCTCCTATATCTGAAAACATATTATGAGCTAAGGGGGTCTTTGGCCAAAGGTTTGATTACCAAAGGGGGCTAGAATTGAAAAAGCCCAACAACCACAGTTTGTAGGAAATGAATAATGCTGCTACATGCTGAATACAAGCAATCTCCAAAAGGATTAGCAAAGTATTTTTTAGTGGTTTCAACATAAAAAACCGAAAGCACCATTTCAATATGGAAACCATTAGATGTCAGTGGATGAAGCCAGGAAGACTGTCACAATACAAGCCTACTATCTGAAGCTGTGATGGTGACTGGACAGTGTGTGATAGTTGCTTGGATTCATGTTTATTTTTTGATGTCTGGGCGCCAGGTAGTTTATATCTTCCAGAGCAACATGCTTTAGCAAGAATAATGGGCTGGTGTTAAAACAGCCATCAAACTTGTTGAGACACTCCCTTAAGTGAAATTCTGGTAACTGTACCAGTCTCAAGTTATTTTTGTTTTTTTCGGATTTCAGTTTTCGGAACTTGTAAAATTTTCCAATCAAAACATCGTTTCTGAAAATTCGAATGAAAACATCCAACAACTAAAAACCTGCCAAGCTCCTACAAATGTCAATGGGAGGTATTCTTTCAACATTAAAGATATTTTATTTTGAGGTGAGTGGAAAAAATAGAACAATGTGATTTTCATTGCAATGGAGTTTTTCAAGTTTCTTTATAAGTATGCTATTGATAAGAAAAATAAAACAAGTGGAAATGCTTTTTACACAATGGAGTTCCAAAGAAAACTTTTTGAAAATGCATTAATCGGCCTTTTAGTCAATACCTTTGCAAGAAGCCTAAAAGGGCTGTTGCCAGATTTCCAGGGGTCTTATTTAATATTTTGGGAGAGGTCAAATGCAGCCATAAATGTGTCCTTTCCACAGGTGGACCATTTTCTTGTTTACTCATAACCTGTTCAGAGAGATACCATAAAACTACAGCTATGCAGGTATTCCCATGTACTCAGCACTACGCCCACAGGAGTATAAAAGGATCTAGTTCCCCAAAACATCCAGAATAAATCTGGTAACCAAACTAGTTATACATTTCGAAGGCATTCGTATGAACTTTTTTTTTTTGTATTGTACTATTCATCATCTCCACCATCTTTCATATGTAGTCTAAATGCTTCCAATGCCCTACAAGCAAATTAAAAATAGAGCCAAATTTTCAATAGTATTCATCCTGTGTGCATTTTTTAGGACACGTTTAGGGGCTGGAGTAAAATAAAAATGTCACACAAATAAATTATTGGAGCAAAGGAGGCCTAATGGTGCAACAAATCTTTAGGCAAGTGACCATAGCCATGACACTTACAGGTAGCATAGAGCAGGGCAGGCAGAGTATGGTACAGGTATGGAACCTGTTATCCAGAATGTTCGGGACCTGGGGTTTTCCAGATAAGATCTTTCTGTAATGTGGATTGTCATATCTTAAGTCTTCTAGAAAATCATGCATACATGAAATAAACCCAACAGGCTGGTTTTAAGGATTAACTATATCTTATCTTGGATCAAGTACAAGGTACTATTTTATTATTACAGAGAAAAATGAAATCCTTTTTAAAAATCTGGATTATTTGAATAAAATGGAATCTATGGGAAATGGACTTTCAGCTTTCGGGATAACGGGTTCCCGGATAACGGATCCCATACCTGTAAAAACTGGCAGCATACAGCAGGACAGGCAGAGTATGGTACAAACAGGGAGGTATCTAATGTGTGAACAATGCAGGGGATTATAATCAGAATCTGAGGTGGAACAATGCAGGGGGCAGTTAATCTCAGTTCTGATACCTTTTAAAGTTTATACAAGGTAAGCAGTTGGACTTTAATGTGGGGTAGACCAGCAGGCCGCCAGTTGGAGAGCACTGGTTTAGATCAAGGGTTTATAACAGTTTTAACATTGTAATTGATAGGATATAGCACTTTTCGTAGCAGTAAATAAGAAAAAAAGAAAACATAAGGATACAGCGTGCCTTTAAGTACAGATAACTGTATACAATTATACCAACTGTGGCCTTGGCGTTGCTAAATACTTAACTGCCAGATGTTGTACATCTCTGCGTTCTTCCCTGTTTTATGTGAATAGCTCATCTCCTAGTGACAAGCTCCATTGTTTGGGCTTATGTAAGTTACACGGAGATGATTGAAAAGGCAAACCTGAACTTTAACATACTGTAAATGGGTAACAATAAACATTTTAGCGCATCTCGTACAAGTGTAGAGCAGTCATTCTCAGATGTGGCCACCAACAGGCTGACCAGTACAAGCTAAACACGTTTAATCAAACTACAATAAAGTTTTTTGAAAAAACTGCAGGTTTTAAAAAAATCCCTTACTTCGTCAAATGGGTTCTTTACTGAGGGAGGCCATACTGAGACTATAACAGAGACTATAATATACACATTTCAGGAGCATGCGCAGATTGTAACACTGCTTTGAGTATTCTACCCAGAATGCCTTGTTTTAGTAAACTCCTCCACTAGAAGTATCAGGAGATTTCCCTATCTTGTCCCCTGCTGGTGATGTTATTATGCAAATGAAGGGCTCACACTAACCTCCAGCAGGTGGCAGCACTACTGAACAGCAGCTAACACACAGGTTTGGCTGATTTGAAAATAGCTTAGAAGGGTTGATAAAGCAAGCAAGGAATTTCAACTGAGCATGTGCGAGATTTCAGAGCTGCAGTTGGCTGGGAAGATATAGGTAGGAGGAGCCAGTGAAATCCAAGATGCCTGCCTCAGCTGGAACTGCAGTGGAGATAGGGGAGATCTTGCAGAAGGAATAGTGAGCTGATCATTTACATTATATAAACAATTCTATCTGTTTTAAATCGGATTTCTTGAACTTTCACATAGTGTATTTACTTAGTAAATGATTTTGGTCATGATTGGTGCCCTTTAAGAGGGTTGGGGTATGTGGTCCTTTCAATATATACTTTCAATCTATGGATTCAAATAGGTCTGCTTTATAGTTATTTTTCAAAGTTCAGATAATGTTTATGCACCTTTTCTACACAAGTCTAACTAAATAAGCTCATGTTAAAAGGGAGTGTAATTTTCCTTTAAAATTACATTTTAGTATGATGTACACGTTATATTTACTTTTATATCACCTAAAGTAGTCATTTGAAGACAATGCTTTGTTACTATGGTTATTGGGAACTTCCAATCAGATATTTCTGGGGGGGGGGGTCACATTAATTTTCACTCCATCTTTATAATCTGGCTCCCAAAGGATTCGCTTTAGCTGCACTAGTGCCCATAGGAAATCTGATATGCACCTAAATATAAAATATGATCTGTAGAATTGTTTTTGCAAGTTAGCCCCAGGATGTTTAAATACAAAAAAAGGTGGTTGTGGGTGCACACCTAAGGCACATTTCAGAATATTTAAAGCCCTGTCTAAGTAATTCAAGTAAATATGAAAGTGCATGTAATTTTAAAAACAGGGTTTTTTGTTACAAAGTTATGATCATAAAATTGATAAGCCACCATACCACGTCAAGGTAAACCCCACATGGTGGTCCCTAACTTGTTCACCTCTTATCATAGTATAAAAGGTATTTTACCTTTCTGCTTAATAGCATTACTTTGTATGAATATCTGCTGTGCCTTGGTTTCAAACTGTGAGCTAAATCCTCCCCCGCCGACTGCTGATGCGGCTTTTAAGAGGGAGAGACTGCCCAAACCAAAGCCCATTTTTAATTTTTATTTTTTTTTAAATTTACTTGCACTTGCATATTTACTTGAATTACTTAGACAGGGCTATACATATTTTGAAATTTGCCTTAGGTGTGCACCCACAACCCCCCTTTTTTGTACCAGGCTGTTTAATACACACAGTTACAACAGAAATTGTTAGACTTCAAAACATTCTATTTAATTTATACAAATAACTACTAAATACAAAAAGTAGATTAAAACAAAATAGTTATTTTCTGGCAGAGTTAACAATGCACATATAATATAGCTTAGAAGAAATGCATCTCCCCATTATAATGTCCGAAATTTCTACTGAAATTTTCCTTTTATGTTTTTAATTCCTATGTCAGTTAAAAGGCGAGGAGGGAAAAATGGTGAGTGACAGAGATAAATTTATGGTTCTCTAAACTGAAATTGATACAGACCGCACACACCCATCTCAATATGGAGACTGTAACGTGACATCGTAATGTGATATTCGAGAAATAATCATAATGTGTCACAAAAGTTAGTCGTGTAAAAGAAAAAAATAGAAAAGAAAAAGACCACAAAATAGAGCTGTTAACTGCCTGCACTGATCAGCTTTGCTTGAAAACTGCTAAGTGCACTAGTAATAAATAATTTGCAAAGTTTTGTATAGACAACAAAAATTCCTAATGTTCAGCATTATTGTAAACATCAGTACACGTGTAAAATGCAGCTAAATCTGACACATCTCAGTTTCTTCCATCCCCCCCCCACCAACCAAAAGAAATTGGTGTATTTCGAAAACACAGATCCATACACGGCCAACCATATATTTGGCATCTGTCATTAAAATTAACAGTAACAGTGCAATTAAGGAATGCAAAAAATTGCTAGTGCAATAAAACAGAGAAGCACACGCAATATTGCTGATTAAAAAAATCACCAGTTCCGTTTTCTTTTTTTTTTTTTTCCATAGGAGTGATCGGGATAACGCTTAGAATTTCTTTCATTTCTCCAGAACCATCTTTTTTTTTTTTTAATGCCCGTCCTGTTCTATATTCTGTGCTCCTTTAGAGACCCAAAATATTTGCAAAATTGTCCGAGCAGCCTTTGGCGTGGATGCAAGACCGCAAGTCTCTGAGTAAGGTTCCGATGTGGGATTGTCTTCAAACAGGCAGCCACTTTTAGTGTCTACGATTCCGTTTTGTTGGAAATCGCTTCACAAAGAAATAACCTGAAAATGCAACATGGTAGCGCAAACACTTTAGTCGTAGCAAATGTGATGTTGCGTGCAGATGATTTAAAAAAAATATTAAACCCCCAGCAATTATATTTCAAAAGAAAAAAAATGTTTCCTCTTTATTTTTCTCTGCAAACTGCCAAAGGCCCCCCAACTTTGTTTATCCAGGTCAGCCAGAAGTCCTAACGTAACAATGGGACAGGCACCACTAGAGGGATACAACGTAATTTTACACTTTATCAAATGATCTCTTTGTGAGAATTTCCCTTAAAAATAAACCGCTCGAAACAAAGTCTACACCTCGGCAGGCAAGCACTGTGTCACTTTTTTTCTTCTTTGTCGGCATGAACTACGCACAGATTTCATGGCAGTGTCAAATAGAGTTTTTAACAGTCAGATTTCAGTTTATCTAAAGAATTGTCAATTTTGGTTAAAGTCTTTTTGATGCGTAAGGCTGTGAGTCTTGCGGAGGGGTTTTGATACCAGCATTCTTTCATCAGCTTAGCAAGCGCTGTTAGAGTCTGCAAAGGAAAAGAGAGAACGGATTAGGTAAGGGATGGGAAAATGTTCAATGGTTGGTCATTTTTGCAGAGTGTAGCCCCTCAGTAGTCACACACATCTACAGAGGCTTGATGCTTGCTCCAGCTCCAACATTCATAGACATATCTCCCAAGAATGCAACAAGTGATTGTTTTTATTCCTACAAACATAGCCCCTTGGTAGCAACTGCTACCTCTATAGAGGCTTTATTGAACAGAACTTGCTCTAGCTCCAACATACAGGGACATATCTCCCAAGAATACATTTAAAAGTTCTGCAAAGCATAGCCCCTCAGTAGCTACTCCTATCTATACAGAGGCTTGATGGAATGCCACTTGCTGCAGCTCCAACATATATGGA
Source organism: Xenopus laevis (assembly GCF_017654675.1). Taxonomy (NCBI): domain Eukaryota; kingdom Metazoa; phylum Chordata; class Amphibia; order Anura; family Pipidae; genus Xenopus; species Xenopus laevis. The sequence goes on from NC_054387.1 coordinate 70,458,879, forward strand.
CATACAAGAGTTTACTATTCTTGCAAACCATAGACCCATTGTAGTCATGCCATCTATATAGGGGCTTGATAGAACATTGTTTACTTATATAACCATATCTTGCAAAAATACATATAAGTGGACGTATCTGCCATATTAGAAAACACAGATGACATTTTTTTGTTGTTGACACTGCTCAGTCAGATCAACCAATCAAATTGCAAGAAAGTCAGGGAAGGTTTTTATTATGGCCACGTTGACTAGAAAGCAGCAAATAATCTGAGCTTACCTTGCAAGAATACATTGAACTGCCAAGAGTAGGTAATTACGCACATAAATAAGTGTGTAATTTGGATAATGACAATGCACCTCTGAAGAAATACGTGCTCAATGTTAGCTAAGTATAGCATTATACAAACATTTTGCCATGATTTTTAAAATAATGTTCTTATAGAGAAATGGAATAGATTTGAAATGAAAAGACAGCACCATTTTTATCTTCTCTTTGAATCAATACAATGGATATTGTAAAAGGTGACTGTATTATTTTAATTTTGCTCTATCACTGATATTGTGTCAGGTTCGTTGGCCACCATCATCCATATCATTCTCTAGAGCTCCTATAGTAGTATGATCTCCAAACAAGGAGAAGGCATAGAACAATGCACGGACAGAGGGACATTGTCTGTTACAATGCAGATATTGCCGTACATAGCTGTAAAACGGACTCTCTATAGCAAGGACAATGCACTAGATTTTCTTATATCCCATATAGCCATGCTCTATATTTATCACATTCCCAACTTTGGTATGATACTGGGAGCCAAGTTCCACCAACATGGCAAAGGGCCTACACTTTCCTATGCCCACAGGTCATTTATCAATTGAATATGGACAAGGAAGAACTTGAGTTTCATTTGAAGCAGAGAAAATTATCCGCATGGGCTGAAAAAAGCCGACAAAACTCTACTAAGACAGCTGACTTACCTAGTTACTATATAAAGAGGATTACTTATTACAAAGAGAGATAATGAGGTGATTCATATGGAGTAATCTAGGAACAAGATTATTATCTAGAGCAGGTATGCTCAAACTATGTCCTCTTCAGCTACAACTACTGAATTACCATTCCTGCCATCCCTAAACATTTAAAGGAAAGCAGCTAAATCTATGGTATACCATTATGACTGGTCAATTCATGCCAGAGATACATGGGGCTGATTTAGGTCCGTGTATTTATAACCCAAAGACCTTACTGACCTACTACGTGTAACTCTTAAATAAACATTTATCAAAGAACTATACACCTTTGTCTGACATCATGTTAATGTGATACAACCCACATTTGTCAAATAAACAGCCCACTTATAAGTGAAATACCTGGGAGCCCTATTTTAAAGGCAAAGACATTACTGTAGGGCGCCATTGAAGCACATATAAGGGGCATAGTATGGTTACACTCTGATCAGAGCACCTTCTGTGCCATAGGCCTTTGAATAGTGGTTTACAATTGGAACGGCAGCTGGCAATATGAGTAGCAAGTTTATCATACTAAATGTAGTAGCCGCCTTTAGTGTTGGTCCCAGTTCAAGTCAGTTGCTGTGACATTCTGGGGGGGGAGAGTAGTTTTTGTTGTCCTGGATAACCCTGGACCTACGTAAGGTGACCCTGTTATAAACTGTGGGGTTTTCACAAAAGAAAGTCAAGCTTGGGGAGAAATAAAAGTGATTTGTGTGGCAGAATAATGGAATTTATAGGCATGGCAGAATCTAACAACTAGTTAAGAGCAAATTTTTAGAAAGGAAAAGGCCATCCAATTAATTTTTATGAAAACAATCATTTAAAAAGAGCATAAGATACTAAAATGTTTTTATATCTGCCTAGGCTGTGACTAGCAGTACTTACTGAATCTGAGAACCATCTATTGGGAATGTTTGGTCTTTGTTGATCCACACAGACAACCTTCTTCATGTCTTCAAAACTCGGGTCATTGGGTACAACATCATAAAAAGGAGGCTTGTATTCTTCTACAATGCCTAGGAGTTAAATGACATGCTAAGTGACATGATTAAAGGCAATAAATTACACCAAAAGCAGCACTTTAGTAAATGGAACCTGATAATACAACACTTACAATTTTCTGCTTTATTGGATGCTATTTATACTTTATATAGATGGAAAAAAAAAACCTTAAAAAAAACCTTAGATGTAATCCTCTCTGCTCTGTTAAGCCTCTACTAATCTCTTACATGGCTCGAAAAAGGGATTAACACCTTCAATCCCAATATAAACAACAAATATAGAAAGAGAGGAAGAAATTGGCCAATATGATAGTGAAATAGGAACTATAAAGAAGCTAAATGCTAAGTCTATTTCCCCTGTTTCTAAGTCAGAGAAATGTAAACTGCCATCACTCTGGGTAACAGGTCATGTGTATGTTTATCATTCTGGCATGCGATATAGATAAGTATATGTCCACATATAGACATTGGCCACGGGGAACCTTGAACTACTTTGCAAAACTGGATGTTGAAATTTCTTTCCCGAGACATAAAATCCACATTAATATAATCAAGGGAAGACAGGGAACATAAAATACAAAGCATGGCTTGCTGGCTTTAAGGAATAACAGAAGTCACAACGTTTGCACAAGGTTCAAAAATCTATAGCAGCCAATCAGCAGGTCGTATTTAACAATCACCTACTTTAAGAGCAAACATCAGATTGGTTGCTATGGGTCACTAGACCTGGAGCAACAACTGCAATTATTATTTAGTTATATAATTTATTGTAAGTAATACAAGAGAATATGAGCTGTACAGACTACAAACCATAAGATAATCAGGCACACTGATGGCAGGATATGAATTCTGCAGAAAATTATCCCAGCATAGGTTGCATGGAACTCCTAGTCAGGAAACCATGGCTTACACAGACGGCTTCTCATGGGCCTGACATCCAATATACAGGCACAAACAATTACAATACAGATAAAGCTTTTCAGCTATTTTGGATTTCTTGTAGCTTTTTTGCATTTACAGATTGTCCAAAGGTTACATCAATCATTAACCTATCAACCCAGGCTGCTGCAGAGAAGAAAGTTGTACTGGACCACAGAAATAGGGGAGCCCATCGTGTAACAATTGATAGAAATGTTCAGTTTAAAAAAAAAAAAAAAAAAAAAAACAGTACAGAAAAAACATATACCCTTTGCATAGGATCATCGTGTACACCTTTGCTATCCTCACTGCTACTATAGTTACTCTCACAACTATACTGGCTATCTCCAGGGGCAGATTTTCCTCGGCGGCGCACTGAGGGCGATCAGTCGCCCTCAGAGTGCATCTCCCACACACCCCACTCCCCCACGAGCGCATGCACACATGCGCTTCAGCTATAACTGCTAACCTTCAGCCACAGTCAATACCCAGAGGCTATTATGCCCACGGCTACTATAGGCACTCCCTACTATACTTGCTATCCCAGAGCCACGGTCCCATCCCAGAGACTATTATACCACTGCTAATATAGGCACAAACTCTTCCCACTCTTCCTACCGCTTATCCTACAGCCAAAGCCATCCCCAAAACTACAAAATAAAAATGTTAATTTGTGCTATATTATATAAGCGGACACACTTCCTAGTCACTTCTGGGGTAAAATGTGCTTGGAACCCCCAGAATACAGCTCTGCTGGGGCCCCTGTACTAACGCACACACTTAAGCTGGGGAAATCCTGCCCTTGTCTAACCCCAGTAACTGAGCATAAAGCAATACAATACAAAATAAGACAGTCATTATTATCAATACTTCTCTTAGAATGTGCCTGGCTGCTTTATTCACTTTACCAGGCTGTTTGCTCAGAGAAAGGAAGTGAGTGAGACAAGTATTGGCAAAGCACTTAAATTCCTCTGATGAAAAAGCAATTGCTTTATCAGACACAAAAACATCTGTTATTCTAGGTGTTGCTCACACCTGCCAGGGATCTGTTTTTGTAACAACAGATGTTCCTTATTTTGGACAGAATGTGAGCAGTATTTGTGCTCAGCAAAATCAATAAAACATGACTTTAAAAAAAAAAATTAAATTTTCCCTCTTGTGCCAGAATAAATCTGGGGTCAACAGACATAACTCGTACCCATTGCCTTTATGAACACAATCCCTGAATAAGCTGAAACAGAGGCAAGACATCTGTATGATCCACAAACCAGCGTCCTCGGTAGACAGCTCATACAGGTTCGACCCTTAAGGCTGCAATAGCTCTTATTTTGTCATCATTGTATGTATCAGGACAGCAGGAATATTACAGAAAAAAAAAAATGCACAACGTTTAGCTGGCCAATAATTTCTTGAAAAGCAGCTAAGAACAAATCATGAAACCATTTGTAGAAATGTTTCCAGAAAACACAATATTTTTCAGCCCCATCACTGCCACGAGGCACTGGCCCAAAGACTGGACCCCTCTAGTGAGGCCTTGGCTCAAGGCTGGACCATCAATGTTAGCCCTGGCCCAAAGGGTAGACCTTCAAGGGGGCTTGAACTCAAAGTTTGACAACCACTGCCCTAGACCATCAGTCAAATGGCTAGGGTTGTACAACGAGGTAAATGCATTATGGAAGCTTTAACGGTACAACAGCTACAGGGTTGCAGTTGGTAAATTTGTCCCAGGAACCAAACAGCAGTGACATAGGTTTTATCAGTAAAGGTTATGAATTCAGTTATCTAATTTTACCTCACCTCATCTAACCCGTCTACCGGGAAAAACTCCAAATCAGGACACAGAACGTGCCTTTCTCTAGTTTATTTATAGAAGGCTTGTATTGTGATTTTTGTTTCACCTTTACTATTGACCAGCGTGCCCATGCAAATAATGGGTTTTACCATTTAGGCTCAATCGCTCCTCTCCCTGTACGCTCCCAATGCACTATTCCACTCCACCGCAGAAGTCTAAAATTGCAGCAAATTTCCATTATGCAAAACAATAATTGCAGCAAATACAAACACCTTACTTTAAAGGTAAACTAAAGGCTGAAATAGAATATTGCTAGAAATGCTGTATTTTATATACTTAAAAATACTGTAATAGTCTGGGGGTCCAACAGCCCCATAACAGGAATGTTCCAGCCTTAAAGTTGTCTACATTAGCTCCCTAATCTTGGAATCTTGTTAGGCTGTCTTTTCCATGCCAGTGGCACTACACATTTCAGGTATGTTTCCCATGTCCCGTGTGAACAGGAGAAAACGGTCCCTTTAAAATCACAAGTTGTTTTTCATAAAATAACAGTCTTTCCTCTATAGCAAAATCCACATCCTTCCCGAGCTGTCAGGGGCCATACCAGGGAAGCAAAAACACAATGTTAAGGCAGATTTTGCCCGACTGGGTGATAGTTCGACACAAACTGTAACAAGAAGCCTATTTACACAGTTCCAAAATAGCACCAGGCGCCAGGGGATTCAAGGGTGCCAGCCTGTTTCATTAAGGGCAGGAAAAACAGCATAAAAAAAACTTACCATTGCTGACCATCCGCCTGGCGACCTCCCATAGGACAAGACCAAATGCATAAATATCCACTCGCTTGTAAGAGTCAAAACAATCCACTTGTATAGTTTCATCCAGAACTTCAGGGGCCATGTAGCGCTTTGTTCCTACGCGGGGGTTATTGCCAACATCCAGCTGGTTGGTTGTTTGCGAATGCATGACGGCAAGCCCTGTTAGCAACACAAAAAGTGCTAGTTACTGTCAAAAATATAACCCAATAGCAGCTGACTGTAAAGGCAATATCATACCCTTCCGATTTGGTTAAATGTACCCCAAGCACCCTGCCAGCACACCTGGGCCTCCTGCCCTTGCACATACATGGTGTCACTCTCATATAAGATAAGAGGCATGCAATGTTGTGATAAGAGCAGGCAGAGCAGGAGGCCCAACTGAAGCTTACTCTCCACCAATCATATTATAGCTGTTGTCACATTTAAAATAATCAAACAGTGAAATATCCACCCTTCTGTCAAGATCACTGTGTGGATCTTTGTCCCTTTTAGATACCCATGTATGAACCTCCAGTCAACAATCAGATAAAAAATTGTCAGCCTATATACATTGGGTGAGGACCACATCAACAGGCCAATGCAGTCCATCCCAGATGGGATTTTTAACCTGATAGATATTTGGTCAATTTTAGTCTGGATATTGACTTGGCATGGTACTTTAAGCTACCAACTTTGTTTACAGAAACTGAATCGGCAGCAATATTGGCCCACTGTATGGTCAGTCAATAAACATTGCTGAAGTATGGAGAAGGGAGGATTGCTGCTAGGATCTTCAGGGTTTGAAACATCAGCAGGCTAGATGGGAGTAAGTATAGAATAGGAACAAGCAGCGTTATATTGCCATGGCCAACTGCCCAAATGGTTGGTTGCATGTCATTGCACCATCCCATTATTTTCACCCGAGATCCCAACGTAATAAAGTAAAACTTAACTTTAATTTCATTTGCCTAAGATTAATACGAGAAAAAGTGTATCTTAAAAGCAAGGTTAGGTAGGGTAGCTGTTTGGACACGAGGTCAGCAGCTAGTATATATAAGGTTGAGATTATGGTGTGGGTTTTTAACTACAGTAAAAACTGTTACCCAACATCATTCTCAACTGCTGTAATGCTGGCGAGACTCAGTACATGAGAGGGATGGGTGGTGTTTGGGTTTGTGTGGGCACATAGACAGCAAGCCCAATGTGATTGCCGTAAAGCACAAATGCCGACACCTTCCACCTGAGAGGCCTAAAGTAAATTGCAAACATTAACATCGCCCCTCGTATCTTAGAGGAGGTAGCAAGGTAATAGGAGGCGGAAGCGGACTTCCGATATCGAGAACGCAGCTCGTTCCCTCCCACACCACCCTTCCTTTGAAGTTAGTCCAGTGCTCGGGCCTGAATAGCCGGTCGGCAAAGTGCCATTAGGTAAATATCGGCAAACCGCAGTACCCCGCACCAACCCTTCCTCCCTTCCACCAATACGCCAGTCCCAGCTAGTAATCGTCCCTGCCTAACAGTTTAAAAATAGAATGCGCCTGATGCGCGTTTCGCTTGCCAAACTGCAAGCTTTGTCAAAGACTATATATGCACACCATTAATTTGTTATATCTTTATCAATGGATGGTGCTACCTACTACCTTCTTGACGCAAATGGTTGGTTGGCTTTTTGTTTTCTCAATCTGGACAGATGTGTTATTCTCCAAGACAGATAATATGAACATTTATTTAATGTATAGAGATGGATAACCATTGTCTCTCTAAATTCCAACTCTTTCTGAATTACAACTTCTGGCATGTTAAGTTCAGTGCCAACTGAGAAGTGACAAGTGGCAGAGTAGTGCCCTCTGGCCTCCAGAAGGATTTTGGCAGCAACCTTCGCTGCAAGTTACAACTGCCTCACAATAATAGTGAAAAGGGCAGATGGACAATAAATATCTGCATGAAAAGTGTTTAAAGGAGGTATGTATAATTCTTGGAACACCAGCTGCTGCTTAACTACAGCCACCACTGGGGAGATTTCACTGTCATGGCTGCAACTGATTTACTAAACAGATTTGCAGAGACAATCCAACAAATGCTGCCATCTACTGGCCACAGCATGGTATGAAAGGTTAAAGTTAAAATCACAGATCAGTCACTCATTAATACTACTGCTCAGACAAGCAATTTTACAGTAAATTTGTCATTTTTAAATTTACATTTCCTCTAAGTGTACTTAAAGTGTACCAAGAACAGCCTATTTCTGAGGAGTCCACTGATGCCACTTCTTTGTACATCCATTTAGGTTTGTGGAGCGTTTACAGGCAAAATGTAGTCAATTAACGGACAATCATCCATGTATTTATTCCTGAAACCTACTGGAAAGTAAGATAATAAGCCTTCTCTGCATTTGTATTTGAGTGAAAGCATTATTTAATTTTTGCCTTTATTCCACAGAGGATTCCAAAAAATATGGTGGCCCCAATGCATTAGGGACGAAAGAAAGTTTGGCAATATGGAAACACAAAAACCATGCTTCAAACTTTATTATGAAGCATGCAGTATTCCAGGAAGAGTGAACAGAACACCATGTTTATCACCAGGAACATCAATCTCAGTGGTTATACCGGTTCCAAACCTTGGTCTTATTGAGGGTTATCAGGTGTAAAGCTGCCCATACACATAAAGATACCTGTTTCATGACATAACCAAACAGCTGAATAGTTGCCTGATTTAGCCACCTAGGTCCTGGGCCGAATTAGGATGATCCAAGCAGCCCAATTGCGAGATGACTCACTGATTGATTTTGAAGCAAGCCTGGTCAGTATCTGGCCAATTCCCAAGCAGATATCAGCTGGGAAGGCCATTGAGTCAGCACCATAGTTACACATTGTGGCAGGCAATGCCAGCCTAAGTAACACAGAAACAAAGTCACAGCAGTCACATCATTTCCTTCAAAGTGATTCTTTGCAAGGATCAGGGGATTCCATTACAGACTCGGCACACTTATTCTATTTAAAGAAGATCAGTGCTCTTAAAGGGGTTGTTCACCTATGAGTAAACTTCTACTATTAGGTAGAGAGTGATATTCTGAGACCATTTGCAATTGGTTTTAATTCATTATTATTTGTGGTTTTTGAGTTACTTAGCTTTTTATTCAGCAGCTCTCCAGTTTGCAATTTCAGCAACCAGGCATTGATTCAAAAAAGAGACTGGAATATGAATAGGAGAGGGTCTGAATAGAAAGATGAGTAATAAAAAGTTGCAATAACATTACATTGGTAGCCTTACAGAGCATTTGTTTTTAGATGGGGTCAGTGACCCCCATTTGAAAGCTGGAAAGAGTCAAAAGAAGAAGACAAATAATTGAAAAAAACCTATAAAAATAAATAATGAAGACCAATTAAAAAGTTGCTTAGAAATGCCCATTCTATAACATACTAAAAGTTGAACTTAAAGGTGACCCGCCCCCTTTAAGGCATTGCAAGGAATCCCATTAAAATAGAAAAAAATTAAAAGGTGCCCAATATGAAACACTACCCTTGCCAGTGGACACCAGTGGAGCTGGACAAACTCACTTCCAATAAGTCAAATACGTAACCCTTCTCTAGGAAAGATTTTCCCATGTTCATGCTCTGATTCTTGTTCTTTCCAACCGCCTCCACCATTGTCTTGTTTAATTGCCTCTTAATTTTCTTTTTCCTTCCAAAAGCTACAGTCGTCTGTTTGTCCTTTGACAAGGGCGCATGAACCTTTTCCCCTGCCCAGATCTCCAAGTAAAAGTTGTTCATGCCCATGGGGGGCAGGGTTATTCTGAATTCACCAAATATAAATGTTCCCTTTACTGCAATATACTAAATAACTGATTTTGAAAAATGTTTTACTTTTCAGCTACCAAAATATGCCTATGATTTTATTTTCTTAAGTGGCCAACAATCATAACTTAAACATGGAACTAGAAATGAGTCCCTTAGTATGCCTTTTAAGGCAGTAGGTGCCTATGTGTCACCTATGGGTATGGATCCCATCTTTTGAGCCACGGGCATATATGCCTCCTATAGAACCGTTATAGCTAAGTGGGAGGGGCCACAATGAAGAACTGCATTTGACATGAATTTAATGATCTAATAATGTTCTAATATGAAACTCTGGCAGTACCAAAGGAAAGAGCATTCTGGGTAGAGAGCAAGCCCCCATTTACCTAGATCTGCAATGCAGCACTGCCCGTTCTTTTTCACAAGGATATTCTTGCTCTTCAAATCTCTATGAGAAATTGCCGGCTTCCCCTGAGTGCCAAATATCTCCACATGCAAATGAGCCAGGCCGCTGGCTATCGACAAAACGATGCGCAGGCAACTGATCGAATCCAGCGTGGTAACCTGCATGTAGTCGTAGAGGGAGCCCAGCTCATGGTAGTGAGTTATTAGCCACAACTGTGTGCTGGAGTTTCTGGAAGTCATGTCTGAAGCAATAAAACCTTGAAATAGAAATGGCACACCATAAATAAACAGCAGGGGAAAAATGCTTTCCAGTGTTATCGTGATTAAATTATGGGAAATAATACTTTCATCTTATTTAAAGCTACAGACTGGAACATTGGGTTAAAAAAAAATCTCCTAGAAACCAGTTTCAGCTAATGCTTAACCCCTTCTCCAACAGAGCAACCAGTTTTGTCCATTTCCTTACAGGGGTTAAACACTATGTGAAAATAGTGTCTCTAAACCTTTTATAAATCCCATACGCCCATAGGCCCCCTAAATCTTTAAAGTAGATGTCCAAAACCTTAATTAGGGTTAGTTCACACAAGGAGATTCCTTGAGATTTTGTCGCCTGGCGGCTAATCGCCTCGTCTTCTGAGCGACAATCTCCCCGAACTGCCTCAGCGTGTTTTCTCATAGGCTATAATGAAAAGTCGCCTGCGCTAAAGCAAACGAGTCGATCTCCTGGTGTGAACTAACCCTTATAGATGAAGAAGAATTTACCAATGAGAATGCTGCCCAAAATTCCATATCTAACATAGGAAACATGATACAGTCAACGTATTTCTCCTAGGTATATATGAAATATAGGAATCTCACGGCTTTCCTTCCTGATCCTTTGTCTGGACATGCAGATGCATATAGGAAGGTGTTTGAGTTAAAATAAGTGGAAAAACATAAAGCAACGCGTGCATGACTGGAATGTGCATATTCCAAAAACAAAAGGCAGTTTAAGGATGAATTCTTAACGGTTCACTAAACTAGGCTCAAAGAAAAATAACTGCATTAAAAACAAAAATTTTCCCTGAATAAAGATTATTGAACAATCGCAGGTGTGCCCTTCCTTCCATAAAACACCCAGAAGATCTCTAAACCCTGCTTATATGAAGTTATAAATTTCCTGCAAATTATATGTAACAACTAAGTGATTCACGATGTCTATCCATGACTAACAGCATGAGTTATGGCTATGTTTAAAAACGGAAAAATAGGTTTGAAAATAGTGTCCACTACCATTGTTTATCAATAACTAAATTTTGCCTGCACCATGCGGGTTAAAGATGTGTCAGAATAACGGATGGCTAATTGAAGAGGTGTGCAGAATAAATGTGTATAGATGGGTATAGATTTTTTGATCTAAAATGACAATGGAGAAGCCCACGAACCTAGCAGAGGAGCCTTTAAGTCTCATGGCGCCTGGGACGTATTCTTGACCATTGGTTTTCACCAACCAGTTGGTTGTTAGTATTAATGGAAACCGCCTGTCACAGAAAGTGACAGCCAGTTGCCATTATTGCTAATGACAGGCTTCTCCACAGGCTAAAAATCAATGGTAGAGAATACATCCCAGGTGCCATGAGCCTTAAAGGGACACTGACACACTCCGTGTTTTAACACAACACTGATCCCGCATATGTACGGTGCTCCTTGCTTCCCTACCCAGCCCTGTCGATCCCCAACACAAGCTTCAAGAATGGGGAATGGGATACAACTGATATCAGGCTTGGGAGGGGCAGTGCTAAGTACTGACAGGCTGATGCACTGTTTACATTTGTTCTTCTACCTATTGGTACCCAGCCTATCCCCCCCCCCCTCCAAGCTGCCATCAACCTTGACTTCCTTGTTCTTAAAGCAGTGTTGGGGATCAACACAGGTAAGAAGCACATGGCTTGGTTTGAGATTAGCGATGGGCACTGGTATAGGAATACAACAAGTTCCTGTTAAAACAATCACTATCTCTTTATGCTGGTCATACAAACAAGCAGACGTTTACCCAATTTGGTCACCTACGCACTTCCCCAAATCATTAATAGGGCCCTGTCAGAAGAGGACCTTATTAAGTTGCCTGTGCAGTCCTCACCCAACAAGATTTCTAAACTATTCCATAGACAGCTTGCAGACTGTTGGCCATATACTGGCAGTGCAGGCACTATACACAGGTCTGTAAGTAGCCAAATACGTCTGAAGGGTCCCAATATGGCAAGCTTGAGATGAAGTAATATCTGTGGCAATATCCTTTTTTTTATGTCCTTGTCCAATCAGCAATCCAATCAGGCGGCACTCCGGATAAAATAGAAGAAGTTTACGTGTTTCGGGAAAGACTCCCTTAATCATAGGCCTGCTCATAATCATCTTCTGTTTTTATAGCACACTAGAGTAGAAAGGGCTCCAGGAGGAGCTGGGCAGGAGGGAGTTAAAACTACAGTTTAAGATTAAGACCAAACGTTTACACAGACAAGAACTCCAAACAGACGAGTGTGCCGAAATGTTTGCAAAGGCAGGGAATGTAAAAAACGCAGACACCCCTAGGGTCTAACACAATGGAAGCAGAACTGGTTTATTCTATAAAAGCATTTCATTGCAATGATTCCACCCCAAACAGGAAACTGCCTGATTATCTCACTATTGATTTTCTGCCATCTTTATTTCCCTCTGTGCTGCTTTCACTTTGGGCGTATAGAGAGAGAAACTGCAGCTTTAACAGAAACAAGAGAGCCGGGGCTGCTGGAGTTTTCCACTGACAGCAGTTGCTACCAAACAGTTACTAAAACAAGAAGCTGTCTTGCATTCCCATCCGCTCGAGCCATCTGGTGAGAATGTAGGACAGGCTTCTGCTAATTAAATCTTCATCGTCCCAAACTGAACATTTACCAGGAGGCCAAAAAGCCCCCAGCTCTTGCAGCAGAACTGCGCTCTCTATCAAGTATTTATAAAGTGCCACACATGCTCCGTAGCGATGTACAACAGAACATCTTACCCAGAATATTTTCATGACGCAGTAACACAGTGTTGTATAACTCTGTTTCCCTGAACCAGGATTTTTCGTCTCGTGATGAAAATATCTTCACTGCGATGCTTTCTCCTTGCCAAAGACCTCGCCATACTTCACCATATCGGCCTTTTCCTGAGTGGGGAAGGAAGGAAGAACAGTAATTAAAGGATGAATTAAGTTAATTTTTCCATCAATAACTTGAAAAACATTATAAGGTCTAAATCCCAGTTTCGGATTTAACACACATTATGCTTCACTAGTTAAAATAAGAAAACTCCAATGTCTGCAAAATGTATAGTTGAAGAGAGCAAGCGCTATGTCAAATGACCAGCAGAGGGCACTGCACAGGGATTAGAAACATGGGCAACTATGGCTGCCTCCGTTCAAAAGAATAATCTCAAATAATGCTTGTTGGGCCAAAGATTTTTACGGATCATTTAAAAAAAAAAAAAAATGTAATGACTGTTAAGCCTACATGAAAAAGGTATCGTTTTCCTGTTTGTCCAAAAGGGTGGACAAAGACTATACTCATTTATTAGATCTGACATGGGCTGATCGATATAGGTAACGTACAGGTCGGCCTCTGTGTAGCCACCTTTATGTACTATAGAATATTCCAGGGGGCATAACCATAGAGAAAGTAGAACCTGTGACTGCAGGAGCCAGGAAGGTACACTGCCAGGTGGGACAATGAGTGGCAATAAGACAGTTTTCATAAACATGTTTAAAACAAAGTGTATGGGGGCCCTAAATGATCTAGGGGCCCAGTAAATTTTATATATGCAATTTCTTACAATACATCTACTCTCCATTAAATCAATTCATGCAATCACTTCTGCCCAGTCCCTAGCATTATTCCAACGTTGCATACATTATCATTCACATACCACAAATCTCAGCAAGACCAGTTACAATTTCCACATAACCATACATAACAGCCCATCCCCCTAAGGCAAAAAAAAATTTAATTGCTGAAAAAGCACAGTTTTAAGCAAAAATCCCCTGCAAACAAAATATTACTCGCTGTGTTCAACCGTCACGGCTTCTAGTGTTCAAATGTCTTCTGCAAGCGTGCCCAGACTGTGACTTACACACAGCCATACTCACTAGCAAGAATGCCGACACACTGGCTGTGACACAATGTGATTGGCTGCTGACTGATCCAAGCACAATAGCACATCAGGGTTAGCGTCAACACAGATATGGTCTTGCGCCAAATATTTCAGCAATGCCCTCAAGCTGTTCAGAACATTCAAACCTAGTATACAAACCTGCATATTCTTTCTACCGCTTTAAAAATCATATTAAATAATTTAGGCTTGGTTCAGCTGGGCACTAAAGTGTTGGCCAAACCTCAGTCCTGAAATAATGAGAATGGTCCATGTTAAAGGTATAGATTCTGGGATTAAGGCTACTATCACACTAGGAGGATTTAGGCCTGTGAATAACAACACTACAATCCTATCGGCTTTCTGATGTGCCAGCATCCAAAGCCACTGCACTGACCCAGGTGAAGGCACACGGAGCAGATTATGGAATCAAAATGCGTGAGGATGTGTTTTGAGGGGCTGATTAATGCAGAATCCATCTGTTGTGGCAGTTGCCTAAAAGTCCATTGGCTTTCTATGGCAGAGAAATGATCGCAAACGGAACGCATCACTTCAATAGGGAACAAAGGTGAGCGAGAGGTTGAATAACTCTGCCAGCCAATGGAGAGGGGAGGGAATTTTTTGTGCAGTCAGTGGCAGACTATCATTGTGGCAGAGCAGCTATTGTTTGCCTAGAATACCTAGACAACTATTGAAACATCCCAGGAACTATAGCTTAAAGCTGGAGAATATTCTTGCCATGTAGAAACACGTTGGACACAACCACACATCTAATCAGTGCTGCTGACCCACCCCTTCCCTGTGTTCAATATTCCTAGTAACAGATTAACTTGTCCAGCAGTTTCTCCATATCCAGGAATTTTCGTGCAAAAAAATTGCTCCTCCCCAAGCTAACAAGAAACAGCAACACTTATTGGCCTATAACAAGGTAGGGGGCTTCTGAACACATATATGCGTACTCTTACAAGGTCCCCATCCCATACAAGACTGAATTCTGCTGTAGCTTTAGTGCCCCTCTAACTCAAGCACTGAGAACTGAAAGACAATCTGTGCTAATGGTGAGGCAGCAGAGCTCATCAGCATTGTAAACTGAATCTCCTGGCACCAGCCCCCTCCTCCCAGTGCACTGAAAGCTAATGCATTTTACATTATCACTCCATGTCGGGAAATCCTAAATGTTTCTGCCAAGAATTTTATAAACTGACACTCATTAACATATCTAAGCTTTACACAATAAAACAACCCCTCGCAGGTAGAGTCATAAAACAAGCCTGTGCCTTGCTACCCCGCTTTGTCTCTCACAAGTCTGACTCTTGCCCATTCCAGCCCTGTTTTTCTTACAAATGGAATATGGCAGCTATTATGTCAGTGGCGGCTTCGGATTTTAAAGGTTGCTATAATTTTGTTTACAGACAGGGTTTTTTTTTTTTACTTTAAATGTTAATTACCCCAATTACATGGGTTAAGTTTAAAACAGAAAGATTGCTTTTCTTCCAGCCTGCTGGAGGTCTCCATTGATTTTCTAAAGGGACACAGAAAGAGATTGTGCGCTTAAACACTGGAATACCTGCCAGGAAATAAGTTTAAATTGCAGGTTGGGCATCCCGCATGTTAATGAGTCATAAATAAAACTAAGTTAAATGTATGCTAAGTAAAGCATGGACTTTGCAGAACAGTTATAGCGAAGGGGTACAGATGCAATTGTAACTAAATATAAAATATAAAAGCATAAGCAGTCATGAAGGTGTTACAGAAGCACATGTTATAGTTAAAACACATTTCAATGATTTCTATGACATCACCAAGCATAGCTTACAACTGATGATATTAAGCACTGTTTATATCTTTTTTAGGTTAGGTTATTCACAGCACTAGTTGTTTAATGGAGAACTAAACCCATTTAGGCAACATAGGGCCCTGCATAGTCCCCCTGTCTAAAATTGCCCTATCAGTGTTTCTTGGGCAGAGGGTTCAGAAGCTACCATGTTGAGCTAATTCACAAAAAGATGCATGCTTGCTAGGAGCAGATCTGGTCCTGGTTTCTTGTGCATATGATCCTGGTCACTCCATTGCTTCCAGGTGCTTATTGTCAAAATGCACAAGTGCTAACAAGAGCAGCAGACTGATCTACTTTGCTTCTGTTATACATCAGGGAAACTTGCACAGATTGCTTCCCTGCCACTGCTTTGTAAAGGAATAAAACCAAGTATCCAACAGATTTGGAATTGATAAAGTACAAAATTATACTAACCAACACACTCTGCTAGTGTAATCTGCCGAGCGACTGTTCTTTGTACCAGGAATGGAAGCCCAGAACCACTGCCCGATGTACAGGAATGATCCAACATTTCCTGGAAAATGTAACAAGCTCAAAAATCAGAAAAACAATATTTGAAAAACAAATAAGACTGACAATTAACATAAGTAATGCAAAGTGCTTTTCTGTCTAGCTGATAAGATTTCCACAAACACACACACACATATATTATCCCCAGTCCCTTCCCAGAGACTATTATCCCACTGCTACTATAGGCACCATCTCTCCCTACTATACCTGCTATCCCACAGCCACAGTCCCTTCCCAGAGGCTATTATCCCACTGCTACTATAGGCTAATCTCTTCTAACTATACCTGCTATCCCACAGTCTCTTCCCAGAGAAGAAACACAGGGCAAGGGCTAAGTTACACCAAGAGTTAAAAAGTAATAGTCCTCCCAGCACCTTCTCACCACACGCCATTGCTTTGCTTACAGGCTGAATTCATTGCATAAAGAATGCAAGATAATTAGCATACAGCAGCAGCAGCTACAGAAGTGTTCCGCACTTATCACGGAAAGGTTTTTTGGCTTGGCCTCTGCCAGCTAAAAAGGAATAGTCACAAGGTGGCAGAACATTACATTATTCATAGGAAAACAGGACTTAAATTAAAACAATGGTACAAGCATTCACAACAAAGTTATTTTAAAACAAATTGATGACTCATTTTTACCAGTCAAAAACTAAAAAGTGGGCCGGTTTAATTTTGGTGGCATATTTGTGTTCACAGTCTTTAAAGATTTGAAATCTTTATGTACCCAAGTGACCTACAGTATAACATTAAGCACCATTTATAGTAATGACATCACTGAGGACTGTTTAGAGGCATATATTTTGCAGGATATTCATGTCCCATCTGTTAACATATTTAAAAAAAAACCTGCAATTCTAGAATTCTTGTTAAGTTAAGAACCCACCAGTCAAGCAGCCAGATGCTAGGAGTAACACTCTTTGTGGCTGGATAAATGGATATAATTCCAATGGAGGCATCGCCAGCCACAGTGGTCCAAGACCATATTATTGACCATAGTGAAATTAGAGCAATGGGAACAAGCAAGCTCAGAAAAGCACAGGAAACAACTCCATGGCAGCATTAAAATGGATCTATTTAGTAAGAGGAAACTATCCAGTGCTGCTTTGTCACTTGCGAGTGCAAACACAACCATGAAGAATGGGAACAATGAATAGTAGTACAGGCTAACAAGACTTACTGCGAGTGTACTGTCTCCAACATTGGATGCAATGAGTCCATCAATGGTTCCATATTCTGCATCCCGATTGCTCAGCATCTCCATGTGACGCTGTTGAATTTTTCGGAAGATCAGCACAGCCAAGACAGAAAGTACCACTAGCACAACCACAGGGGCCAATATAAAGATTGTTAGTGTTTCCATGCTGTAATTTAATGCCTCCCCTTGCTTTGCTTTCCCTGTTAAAAAAAAATAAATTAAACAAAAATAAATATTGGGGGGAAAACACTGGTTTGGATACTTCAAAAAAATTTAAGAGTTATAAAAAATAATGAAAGTTTGCTGCACAATTAATACTTTCCCAGGATCCCCAGCTAACTGCTACAAATCAAGAAACTGCATTTTCCGGAGCACAATTGCACAAACATGCTTAATAGAGTGGAGAAATTAAAAGTAGGTTTTAATGTCTTTAAACATTGAGGACTATACCTCAGACGCAAGAATTTTTGATTTGGAGCATCGCACATTATTCTTGTCTGCCCCCCTTCATTAATTGTAAATTGACCTAGAGCTCGGGTGCCCGAAAGGTACATCTGGCTGGTGAGCAGTAGATCCCTCATGCTTTTCATTCAGATATTTAGAACATTAAGGTTACATAAGAAATAGTTTGTTAAATATACCAATATACATTTTCTCATAAATCAATATTAAAGTAGTATTTTTCAATGGGACAGAATGCTAACAGTGATTTTATGGATGTAGATCATAATGGGACAACATCACTAAAAGTAAACCTCGCATTAGTAAAGTGTGGGCACTCCTGACCTAGAGGCTTGCGTCTTTCAAAGGAGCTGCGGGCTTACCAAAAAAGCTGATGGCAAACAGGCAGATGTTTTTGTTGAGCATGACTGTTGAAACTGTTCAGTGCAAACACATTTTGCCCAAACTTTGTTGTTGAAAGTGCCCACAAAGTGCCTGCTAAGCCCCCTCCAGCAGGCACTGACCAACACACAGCTACAAGAAGCATGCAAACTAAAGAACGTTTCCTATGAAAATTACCTACCGTAATCATGTTTTTCCCCGATTTCAGGTACTCAAAATATATCAAATTAAACTCAGGAATCATCAGATCATCTACTCAATGGTAGTTACAGGCTGCTTAAGAATACGTATGGTAAAAGCATTTCTTTGCTTCAGCAGACTAGATGAATACTTGGATGGAACACAACATACCTGAACCCCTCCCCTCTACATTTACTGTGAGTTCCACACCAAAACCTTCATTTACCTCAATACCTCACCCTGAAACTACTGTTGAAGAACTTTTGTAACTTCAGAGAGTTCACAAAAAGTAGACTACAGCTAAAGGTCTGACCCAAAGACTGAATTGTTAGATAATCACCCACCTGTTTTTACATTATGTTTGAACTTTATACCTGTCTAGGCTGGAGTTTGTACAGGTCGAGTGGGCTTCATACAGCCTTGCAAATGTATTATTTGTCTCTGTAGGCTTATACCTTTCTTAAGGCAACCATCTATATGGACATGACTATATCAATAACATAAAGTGGCTCTCCTACAGTCAAAGCAGGTCTCTGAACTACAGGGCTTACCTCCAATTATCCTTAGCTATAAAATGGATTATGTGTGCCCTGAGAGTAACCTTAATAGACTGATATGGACTAACACTGGGCAGTTTAAAATGTCAATCATAACTCACAATGTCTACATTAAGGTACTGGCATAGAATGTAAGACATCTTAATGAGCTTAATCTTCAATGTACTCAAACAAGTTCAGTGCTGACCAACATGCCACCAAAACAGGGCCAATTCCAATTTGTGTGTCTAAACTATAACTCCCATCATTCTTGCCTAGCTAGCAGTAATACCAGTGATCATATTTGCCTTTACCTGTTATTTTTACTGTGATGTTCAAGTTACAGAGGTCACTCTGACAGCATTCCACGGCCTGGTCCTGGGATGGAGGGGTTTTGCATGTCATTTTGCCTTGTTCATAGACTTGGAAGCAACCCTTTTGGGACACCATGACTCCATCATTGTTGCTGAGCGAAGCAAAACACTGCTGCCCATAACAGTGGTCGCCGTTGCCGCAGGACATCCCTTCACATACGCATTTATACTGCCCTGCATTCAACTTCATCTCCTCATCTGTAAGAGACAGACATACACCGTCAACACAACCTGGTACACTAACCAAGGACAGAGAATGAAAGGCAAAGCAGGACGTCTTTGTTTTATCGTTTTACTCATCATTTTTGGTTCACAGTGCCCAAGATTGGAGTTTTGGAGCCAGTGCCCTTTCTGTCTTATTCTAAAAATGGCCTTATGTGCAAAACTGTGCCGACCAACCCCATTTAACCTTGTTAGATGGTGTTAGCCCAAAAAACGTAAGTCAATGATCTATAGTGATTGGGTATACTTGTCACATTAGATGCCCCAGTCATACTGTTTCTCCCTTGACAATGCTGATGGACATGAAGGCCACCCACCTAATGTACCAGCTTCTTCGAAGTGCCAGGAGATGCACACTCCAGCCACTGGGGGGGAAAAGGTAATGCTGCTGCCACTGAACTTTAATGCAGTGACAGTGCCCTCAGTGGTGTTAAGAATAATAATACATATTCTGTTTATTGTATTATGGAGCTGGCAAAGAGTATGCCAACAGAAAAGCTCCCAGGTCTTGTGTGCAGGCAAGTCTTATAGATACAGCAAGTCCAGTCTATAATGTCGATACAAGAAAACTAGAGGGAGCAGGAGTCACAAACCACAGAGGATAATTTATCACAAATTGGGAGAATGTTCTGTTGTGCCACAAAATATAGGGCTTCATGTTGCAGTAATGCAAACAATAGAATATGTGTATCTTTCCCAGAAACAGACCGGCAACACTGTCATATTGTAGGAAGTGTTCTTGGACAATGACATGGAATATTCTGTGCCCACAATAAGCCATGTCTGAGAGTTAAAAAGCCTGAATGTTGTTACTAATTTCCCCTTTATAAGACAAGTTGCCTCCCAGTTCACCCATAAAGCACTTTATTTAAATCCATTCTCAGAAATGGAGGCGTTTGCCAGCTCTCTAAATGCGTATTTCAGTTTGGCAATGGCCGGCTGGATCACACGGGTGTGAGAATGTTTCAGATGTTCTGACTAGCTTCTGAATAATATACAAATAAATTATGTACAACTCCTGCTGCGTTAATACTTCCACTGCCAAAAAAGCAGAGGGGCGACATATTGCAAATTTCCAGCCCCATTTAGCAGGGAGCAGCTGGCAGCACCTAATGCGCTGCGCACAGCGACATTACTTTCTACTTACCTTCCATGCTGGGAGAGGAAAAAGCCACCATCATAAGGATAGGAAGAATCATAACACCATCCACCATTGTACAGCTCTGAAAAGGGGGGGGGGACAAAAGTTATTTTTTCTACATTAAAAGGCCATTACACTTCCTAATTATGCTTTGTACAGTATCTAACCCTTAGTAAATAAAGGTACTCAATTTCTGGTTAGTCATTATAGCTCAGTTAAGGAGCACAATCATTCTGCTTTTTATAACAATTTGTCCACTGGAGGGCACTTTCATTAGAGGTAATGTAGGCATATACATATAAAAGCGGACGAGACAGCAGCTTATTGACCAATGTATGTCAGGCCTCCATAGACCAGCAGTATGAGCCAATCGTAAGCCTTGACTGAAGGTAGTGGCCTGGAAGTGTGTGCAGCATCTAACTGGAATGCCAGGGGCCAACTAAAAATCTTTAGACCATGGGCCCACTTTTGAAACTATTTTCCCTGCTCTGCTCACTGAGCCTATTTAATTATCCTTGTCTCTTTTCTTTACATCCTACAATCACACAGAAATAGGGAATCACAAAGAAATAGGGCAAAGGCAATAGGCAGTAAGGCACATCTGGGCCCACTGGTGGTGCATATCTTTGGGGGCTAGTTCAGAAGCTTTGGCACAAACGTGTTGCTCACAGCACCTGAAACAGCCCCACATGCCAATACCCTAATGAAAACAGAACCCAGAATATGTTCGGGTAAATTAACCCCACAGTTGTCTCCAAACAGTGAGAACAATTCAGCAGGACTATCATAGTGCAAGCAAATTGAAACATTTGTCAAAAGAAATTGCATTTGCATACAATTCCAACAAGATTGTTCTGTACAGAGCTATTAATGCTATCGCATATCAATAACAGATAAAGGAGGACACAGCTTCCACTTGCAGCATAAATCACACATTGTTTTATTTGGTATTTAATCCCTCTGCAAAATTATGTGTGTTCCAGTCCGTACAGAGTAAACAGGAACCGGTTCTAATGTAATAGTTGTGTTTGATTTCAGGGAAATAAAAATTATACACAAAAAAACCCAATCATCCGGTGTGCCAAACGCAGTATTTCCCCTCCACAGCGTCCAATGTAGCTACCATTGCTAAGTAACCCTCCCACACACTTCGAATGATGGAAAATTAACTGAAAGCATGCCCAATAAAATGCTTCTCCTTCTAATGAAAATTCATTGTGTTCCCAAGCCAGGCACTCCAAAATTACCTGCAAAAAGGAAAGTATATAACCTTTTTATTTAATTTCTCTTACTTAAAAAAAAAACCCTAGGTGTCAATTCTGCAATTCCAATGATACACCACTGCACAGAATAATGTAATGGACAACTACCTACGATCAGGTGCTAAACAAAGATTGAAAAGATTGTGACCCTCTGATGTATTGTTGGCTACCGTGATCAAATTAGATATCCAGACAATTTGCAATAAAATAAACCTCACCTCCACAGATTGTCACCAATGTCATGCATAGGCAAGCATTTGCAAATCCGATCCTCCATGAATAAATAAATAAATGCTAAAAACGAGATTCCTTTTTAAATAAAATTTCCAGAGTTTAAGTCATGTGATAGAATTCGTTGAGCGGAACACTTCACAGATACGTACTGGTAGTAAAGAGGCACCAAAGCTAGGTTTAGGCTAGCAGTACATATGAATATAGGGTAGTTACCATAAAGTATATAAAAGTACAAAGTCAAAAACAAGACTATGGCCCTAGAAGAAACAGCTACAGTACATATGTAATTTCAAAACCCTAAAGCAGACATTACAAGGCACCCAAGGCTGTATACAAGGCTCCTCGGCAATTGCTTGGGCTTGCTTGCACTAAAGAATGGTAGGCCAATGATTATTAAAGTGGGCTATATTTTGCACTACAGTAATGCCATTGTGCTTCAATTGTTTGAAAATATTTCCCAAGGACCTAGGGCATTATGATATCATTGCAAGCCAGATTAGGTTGATGTCACTAATTAATGAAATGCGATCGGATCTAATTTTTAAACCTGTTGTTGAATATGACACTTCTCCCATATCATCTTTCATTTGGGTGTGTCCAATATGCAGTCTTCAAACTGCGACCCCCAAAATTTACTAATGGCAGATATTTAAAACCGTAGATCACCAACAGCGGAATTCTGTCACTTTACTACCTACTTGAAGGAAATTACCAAAATCATACTTCAAAATCCAGCATATTTTCAATGGAACGTGACAAATAATTTGTTCACATAAAATGCCAGCACGGTTGTATTATTAAATAGTCTACATCCCCCTACCCTACCTTTTTCAAAAGCTTTCGGGAGCATTTCAATGCTTTTCAGTAGTGAGGAGTCCTGCAAGTTGGGTACAGGTGGAATATCCGCAAAGTGAACAGGCTTCTGACATTAGTAAATTTCACAAACACTTGAAAAACTGAGAAAAATTGACATGTCTGAATTCATTGTGCTCAATAATAAGCAAATGAGGGATCAGTGTTTGGTTAATATAGAGAACTCAGGCAAATGAAAAATTATGGATTCAGAACATCTTTGCTTTATGGGCAAAGAGACACACTGACACATGTGGCAGCAATCAAACCATCATAAGTGCCAAGACAATGCTATTTGTATTTAATAGGCACAATAATGGTTTAATGATAAGGAAAAGGGTTTTTTTTTTGTTTGTGTTTTTTAATATTAATGGAGAAAGATTTTTTTTAATCTAAATACTGATTGGCAAATGTCTATTCTTCATTGAGGAAGTAGCTAACCTGGTCACAGGGAGAAGGAGAATAATGAACAGTTTGTTTGTGGTTCCCTTTGTAGAGAAGTTTGGCACATTGTACAAAGACGTTCTTTTCGGTTGGCCAGACACAAACACTCCTTGGCCCCGGATCTCACTCCCAACAAGAATGACGGACACGTAGCCTGTACTAAATATTGTCGTACTGAAGTATGTTGGGCAGACAAAACATTTTCATCCCTTGCCTGCATTCTACAAAGGATTCTCTTTCTGCACTCTGATGCCTTCTCCGCATACCTAGATGTTCAACTCTGTTGTATATATAAATACTGAAAGTGCCTTACATACGTAATACAACAGTGTTCTGCAGGGCCTTACAGGCGGCTCTATGGGACGATATCATTCTATTTCTTTAACCCAATGGCACACAAGGTGATTTGCATGTAGTTATGTTCATAGGATCCAGAAGTATTATTTTTACTTCAAAACTGTGCTTATCTTATCGCCAGTAATTAACTCAAATTGCAGAAAGAGTTTTTTTTGTTTGTTTTTTTACGTGTATGGGACCTATTAACCAGAATTTTGGGACCTGGTGTTTTCCAGATAAGTGATCTTTCCGTAATTTTGATCTTCATAACTTAAGTCTAGACTGGTTTTACTTCCAATAAGAATTCATTATCTCTTAGTTTGAATCAAGTAAGTAAATCAAGGAAATAATTTTTAAAACATTTGGATTACTTAAAAAAAAAAAAAAAAAAAAAGGAGTCTATGGGAGATGAACTTCCCATAATTCTGAGCTTTCTGGATAACAGATCCCATACCAGTACCAAAATCAATGCATATATAATGTGATTTCTTGGCTCTTTTTGTCAGTAGACAGGCTCACGTGTTTTAGGAAATATGCAGACAAGTGGCTATAAACTAGTACATTGTAGACAAAGAATATTGCATATATATATATATGTTTTTTGTTTTTATATGCACACTTATGCAAAAGGAATTGCATATGCTATGCCAATACTTAATGCTTTACATAACTTAAAAATACACTCTGTCTGAATGATTCAGCAACCCAAAAAAACAAATTTCAGCCTGTGAGACAAACCTTGAGATTTCCCCGTAATTACGCTGTTTTGAAGTTAAAGGATTGTAAATGATAGATTTGCATAATTTCTCCCATGTGGGCATTAATGAAAGGGAGGAATATGCACAGAATATACAAGTTTAAATACTGGGGTTTTTTTTTTTAAAATGTCTGTTTAAAGCATTGCTTTGGCTTAAAGGGGAAATATATAGTTTCCTCTAAGGGGTGTTTTAAACTATCACAACAGAGGCAAATTTGCACCCAATCACCCTCAGCAATAGTCAAGTCTCCCACTCCCTTTAATTTGCACAGAAATTACTGTTAACCCACCTCCCCTGCAACTGAAAGGCCTCAGATCAAGCTGAGGATCCATTTAGTACAAGTATGGTTGGGCAGAATTCAAAGCAGGGGCACATTGGATTGCAACCATTCTGTCCTAATATTACTGCCCTGTGGGAAGGGCAAAGCAGA